>NW_024622680.1:0-2241 GCF_008729295.1 Plectropomus leopardus
TTGATGAGGATAGTGAGGAGGGATCAGGCAGCGAATCAGACATTTCCAATAACTCATCTGTGTCCAAATCATGTTCCAACTCATCTGTGTCCAAATCATGTTCCGAATCTGATTAGTAATTATGTTGTTTAATGTTTGTTGTTTATTAATGTTTTGAATATTACAGTATGAGAGTGTTGATGTTTAATTATTACTTAAGCTATGTGAACAATAATGGTACATTTGTTTTTTTCCAATAAAGTCACATCCACTTTCTGGATGAAAACTTCATTGTCCAATATACTTACTGTCTCCTGGAAAGTGTCTGTATTACTTACCGCATGGAGGTCCTTTTCCTGGAAGTGGAGGTCGGTTCCTGGAAGTCAGCAGCATTACCGGGGAGTCTTCAGCCTTGCTCGCGGGAGTGAGTGCACTGTCTGGGGCTTGTGTGTGAGGGACTGGGCCCCTGGAAGTCGGTTCCTGGAAGTGGAGGTCAGTTCCTGGAAGTCAGAGGTAGCACCGGGGACTCCTCAGCCTTGGTCCCAGGAGTGAGTGCACTGTCTGGGGCTTGTGTCCGAGGTATGCACCACCCGGAGGTCCATTTCCTGGAACGTCTGGGGCATGTCTATGTAGTATGTGGCATCGAGGTCGATTTCCTGGAAGTGAAATCATTCACCCTTCACTCTTTACCATTTGGTCCCCTCAGTCAGGGCACTGTCTGGGGTATGTCTATGTAGTATTTGGCATCGAGGTCCATTTCCTGGAAATGAAATCATCCACCCTCACTCTTTACCATTGTTCCCCTCAGTCAGGGCACTGTCTGGGGCATGTCTATGCAGTATTTGGCATCGAGGTCCATTTCCTGGAAGTGAAATCATCCACCCTTCACTCTTTACCATTGTTCCCCTCAGTCAGGGCACTGTCTGGGGCATGTCTATGTAGTATTTGGCATGGAGGTCGATTTCCTGGAAGAAGGACTAATCTCAACTACGACCCCCGGTGGCGAATTGGACGCATTGCATCCAAATTTTCAAACCTCAATAAAAAATTGAAAAATGGTTATTTTGTGTAAAAATTTAAACACCGGCATCAACTAAGGGAGGAGTACCTGCGTGATTTTTTTCAAATTGATACTTAAATGTCTATGCAGCAATTGTGGATTTCCAAGTGCTGCTATCGCGAATTAGTAGATCTCCATTCAAACGAATGGGGATGCGGGATAGCGCAGGCGCTAACCGTGAAAAATTTCCAAGTCCTCCTATCTCTTCCATTCATTCCGGTTCCACATTTTCGACTTCGTTCCGGATAACGTGCGCCAATCTCCTAACCCTAAAACACTCAGAATATTGACTTTTTAGACCATTTTTTCAACAGATTAGACTATAAACAACTCGAACATGCTCTTCTCTGACTTTTTTCAGCATTTCGAAAAATCACTTTTTTGAACATTTTTCCCTGAGCTATAGTACGGCGTTTTTCTCTGTACGAAACTTTGGCCTAACACACTCAAAATGTTGACTTTTTAAGCCATTTCTTCAACAGGCTATACTATAAATGCCATCAACATGCTGTGGTATGACTTTTTTCAGCGATTCAAAGAATCACTTTTTTGACCATTTCTCCCTGAGCTATAGTATGGCGTTTTTCTCCATACTAAACTTTGGCCTAAAACACTCAAAATGTTGACTTTTTAGGCCATTTCTTCAACAGGCTATACTATGAACAGTCTCAACATGCTGTTCAATGACTGTTTTCAGTATTTGCAGAGATCACGTTTTTGACCATTTCTCCCTGAGCTATAGTACGGTGTTTTTCTCCATACTAAACTTTGGCCTAAAAGAATCAAATTATTGACTTTTTATACAATTTCTTCAACAGATTACACTATAAGTGTCAAGTCAGTTTTATTTATATAGCCCATTATACAGCAATAATAGAAACAGATGCATGTCATATTACAATAATGGTAGGTGTGAAATTAGTAATTGCTCTCTATGATGATGTTGAGAGAGATGATAACAGTCTCATGCATATGTTGAAAGGGAGTTGTCCAAAGGCAAGATCACAGCATCGGCGCAACCAGGACCAGACCACGATCAGGGCGAGCGGGGGGCATAGAATCAACAGGCTATACTATGAACAGCATCAACATGCTGTTCTTTGACTTTTTTCAGTGTTTCGAAGGATCACTTTTTTGACCATTTTTCCCTGAGCTATAGTACGGCGTTTTTCTCTGTACGAAACTTTGGCCTAAAACACTCA
>NW_024622681.1:0-1552 GCF_008729295.1 Plectropomus leopardus
TGGGACATGCCCTTTTTTGTCATTTTTGCCACACTATAGCCTTGCTTTTTGGGTGATTTTTTCAACGTGCAATATTATGGTGTTTTTGACCATTTTTGCAAAAGTCTTTGCTATGGCGTGTCTCGGCAGTCTATTTAATGCTGCTTTATGCTGGTTTCAGCTGTTTTGGGGACATGTCATTTTTGGCATTTTCGCCATACTATAGCCTTGCTTTCTGGGTCATTTTTTCGACATATCATTTGGTGGTGTTTATGGCCATTTTTGCAACATTCAATGCTATGGTGTGTCTCAGCATGCTACTTAATGCTGTTTAAAGCTGGTTTAAGCTGTTTTTGGGACATGACATTTTTTTGTCATTTTCACCATACTATAGCCTTGCTTTTTGGGTCATTTTTTTCGACATATCATTTTATGGTGTTTTTGGCCGTTTTGGCACGTTTTTATGCTATGGCGTGTCTCGGAAATGTACTTAATGGTCTTAAAATCTGTTTTCAACTGTTTTTGGGACTCGTCAACTTTTGACATTTTTTCCATACTATAGCCTTGCTTTTTGTGTCATTTTTTCTACATGCCATTTTATGGTGTTTTTGGCCGTTTTTGCAAGTTTCTGCGCTATGGCGTGTGTCAGCACGTTATTTAAGAGAGATTTAAGCTCTTATCAGTAGTTTTTGGAACATGACATTTTTTGGCATTTTTGCCATACTATAGCCTTGCTTTTTGGGTCATTCTTCCAACATGCAATATTATGGTGTTTTTGGCCATTTTTGCAAAAGTCTTTGCTATGGCGTGTCTCTGCAGTCTATTTAATGCTGTTTTATGCTTTTTTCAGCTGTTTTTGGGACATGTCATTTTTGGCATTTTTGCCATACTATAGCCTTGCTTTTGGGGTCATTTTTTCGACAAATCAATTTATGGTGTTTTTGGCCATTTTTGCAACATTCAATGCTATGGTGTCTCTCAGCATGCTACTTAATGCTGTTTAAAGCTGGTTTCAGCTGTTTTTGGGACATGCCATTTTTTTGTCATTTTTGCCATACTATAGCCTTGCTTCTTGGGTTATTTTTTGCGACATGCCATATAATGGTGTTTTTGGCCATTTTTGCAAGTTTCTGCGCTATGGCGTGTGTCAGCAAGTTATTTAATGGAGATTTAAGCTGTTTTCAGCTGTTTTTGGGACATGTCACTTTTTGGCATTTTTTCCATACTATAGCCTTGCTTTTTGGGTCATTTTGTTGACATGCCATATTATCATGTTTTTGGCGTCTTTTTCACATTCTATGCTATGGCGTGTCTCAGAATGTTATTTAATGCTGTTTAAAGCGGTTTTCAGCTGTTTTGGGGACAAGTCATGTTTTGACGTTTTTCCCATACAATAGTCTTGCTTTTTGTATCATTTTTTCGACATCATTTTTTGGTGTTTTTGACCTTTTCTGCAACATTCTATGCTATGGTGTGTCTCAGCATGCTACTTAATGCTGTTTAAAACTGGTTTCAGCTGTTTTTGGGACATGCCATTTTTTGTTGTTTTTGCCATACTATAGCCTTGCTTTTT
>NW_024622682.1:0-1790 GCF_008729295.1 Plectropomus leopardus
AAATTTTTTACCAATGAATTTCCATGACTTTAAGGCAAATTTCCAAAGAGCAAACGTTCTCTGAAACGACCATCGATAATCCTTATCGGGTCTTTTTCATCACTATATAATAGCTCTTTTAAATTTTATTATTTGGAAAAATTATGAACTCAGAGCAATTTTTTTTCCTAAAAACATTTTTACCAATAAATGACTTTGAGGTGAAGATTTTTTTTCATTACTGTATAACAGTTTTTTTAAAACATTAATTTATTTAAATATGTTTTTGTGATTTTGAAGAAAACATTTTGGCTAATTTTTGTGAATTTTGGAGACAACATTTGGCACCCTCTAAAATATTTCTAGCTGTTTTTTTTTGTTTTTTTTAAATGTTTGATATTTTTTTTAAAGAAAACATTTATCAGTTTTGTTTCCTTAAATATTTTTGGTGGTATTTTAAAGAAAACACTTTGGTAATTTTTTTTCCCTTTTAAATATTTCTGACCATTTTTAAAGAAAACATGCCCTGCAAACTCGCTGTCAGCTCTCTAAAATAATAAAAGTAATTTTATTATATCTGTAAAATAAATGAATCTCACTTGTTTTCCAGCACGATCTCCGGCAGCCAAACCATGCTGGTCGGCAGACGAAGAGCCTCGATGCCGTCAAACTCTGACACGTTCCACGACAGTCGGTAGTCATACCACGTCTATAAACACACACACACACACACACACACGTTAAATTTGGGGGTAAAAGATGCCTTTCATGTAAAGTGAGAGTGTAACATTTACTTACGTGATCTATCCACACGTTCGTCAGCAGAGTCTCGTCGACTTCTTTCTACAAAACAACAGATTACGCAGATTACAAAGGACGATTGTTAAAACCATTTTAATGATTAAATGATGATTGTCTGTTGATTTAACAGACACTGAGCTGCACTGGTAACCTGGATTACTTGTTAAAATCTGAATTTCAGCACGCTATGATTAATGAACCCTTTAAAATCTGTACGAATTGGCTTAATTTCTTTTTAAAAAATGTGAATGAAAGGAGAAATTACCCAAAAACTAGCGAGAAATTTGTAAAATGAGCTGGAAATCAATGGGAAAAAAAAGAAAGTTAAAAAAATAACGAAGAAATTACCTGAAAAAAGTGAAAAATATTAATATTTATTATTATATTAATATTATGAAAATGGTAAATATTATAATTTTGTCGCATGACTTGGGATGAGAATGTGTTGCTGTAAGAGAACCAAAAACATCATCACACACAGACACACACACAGACACACACACTGACACAGACACACACAGACACACACACACGGTCTGCACCAGAGAGATGAGGTTGGACAGCGTGAGCGCGAGGTAAACGTCGACGGCGTCCTGCTGCCTCTCAACAGGTCGCAGCTCTTTGTTGTATCCTCGCTCTTTTATCAGGTAGTTGATCAGCCGCTCCTCCTCGTTCCTGCCCCAACACTCTGACACAAAAACACACACATTTTAACCCTTTTAAGCTCACGTTTAACCCTTTGAAGTCTGGGCAAACAGGTCAAATTAATTTTAAAGTATGGAGAGAATGCAAGGAGCAATTTAACATGACATACCACAAAAACGAGCAAGAAATTGGTTTAAAAAAAAAGGGGACAAGAAAAATGCTTGTAAAATAAATAATAATAAAAATAATCATTTTAAAAACAACAACTTAAAAACAAAATCAAACAAGACAATGACCTGGAAAAAAACCCTCAACAAGACAATGAACAAAAATTAGCATGAAATTAGTTAAAAGAGAAACAAGAA
>NW_024622683.1:0-2553 GCF_008729295.1 Plectropomus leopardus
GAGAAAGGCTTTCCGTTCAGAATTACAAGAGTCAGTTCAGCGGTTGTTTTTCTGAATTTCTCCTGCAGCACGGAGCTCAGTCAGGGTGGTTGAAGGGCTGGAGACGTGGGCGGCGAGGTGGAGTTCAATGTGGACTCTTTTCTCTTCCATCAGCTGTCTTCTCTGTTTCGCTCTGCGTCTGCTCCTCTGTTTCTCTGGGTAATTGTTAGACAGGTTATTAGCAGTTAAGGCAGAGCTGATGCCTAAAACCTCCTGTGTGTGTGTGTGTGTGTGCGTGTGTGTGTGTTTGTGTGTGTGTGTGTGTGTGTGTGTGTGTGTGTGTAAAGAGGCGAGGTGAGAGGATGAGAGGAAGTGTGTGAGCCTCTTCTCTGAATGTCTCTGCTCTGTAGATAACATCTTGACTTCTGTTGCCTCTGCAAAGCCGTCTCATTTGCGGGAAAACAACCGCAACGAATCGTCTTATACACTCTAGAAAGTAATTCAGGGGATTCATCACCACCGCCCAATTAACCCTTTGAAACCTGAAGCATGGCGCCTTTCACGATATTTAAACCTTTGAACCCCAAGTGATTTCTTTTAAAAACATGGGAAAAAAGGCAATGAGCAGCTGTTCCATAGATTGCTAGAAGGTAGATGATTTAGAAAATTATGTGAAAAAAAAAAAAATTCTCACCGAATGATTGTAATTTTTTAGCACTTTTCCCGAGTCTTTAGGGCTTTTTTTGTTGCAAATTGTCACGTAACTTTTTTTTTATAAACAATTTCTCGATAAAAAATACAAAGTTTTTTTTTAGTGTTGATGGGAGCAGAAACGCTGAGATATAGAAGCAGAAACAAGAAGTATCTTTTACACTATAATGTGAAAACACTCTGTTAAAAGTAAAATTCATGCATTTAAAATGTATGCTTTTAAGTAAAAACTAAAAAATACAACCTATTTTTTTTTTACTACAGACAGGAGCAGAAACACTGATGTAAAAGCAGAGGAGCAGTTCCTCTCTGCTCTTTGAGAGTGTGTGTGTGTGTGTGTGTGTGTGTGTGTGTGTGTCAGCGTGATGACTCACACTGAATCCTAAAACATGTTTCAGCCCCCCCCCCCGCCTTATTTCATCTGCCACTCTCTGTGATCCCACATTAACACATCAGAGCCCAGAGGTTTCATAAACTCCTGCATCTCAATCCACCGCAGGGATCTCGGCTCTTTGAAAAATGCAATACAAAAAAAATCTGTCTAAATCAAATAGAGGTGAGCGGCGTGGGAATTAATGAGCATAAACTCTGGTTTTGATTGGCAGCCGATGATGACAATTACATCATCGGTTTAAATCATTCGTCAATGTTCAGAGAAGTTCCTCGAGCAGGGTTCCCACAGTCGTGGAAAACCCAATAAAGGCACTAGATTTCAAATTCAATACCTCTCCCTATGGAGGACTGAAACTGACAAAATCCCAAATAGATAAATGTGTCAATACATAAATGAAATTGTCAAAAATGACAATATTTATTTAATTTCCCATTAAATTTTCCTTTTTACATATTTATTTATTCATTTTTAAATTTGTTTATTTGTGTAATTATTTTTGCATTTATTTATATAGTGAAGAATATAAAATGGTAAAATTAAATAAATAGGGAGATTTATACACAATGTGAAAAATAATACATTAATAAATAAGCAAAAATTTTTGAAAATGAATACATTTATAAATAAGATTGAAAATTAAATGGGAAAATGAGTAAATTGGTAAGTAAAATGGAAAATTAAATGTGACATTAAATAAATATTGGCATTTTCATGTATTTATTGCCACATTTATTTATTTATTCACATTTAAGACACTAGAGTCACAAAAATTTGACCTGCTGCACCTCCACTTTATACTGCAGTCGTCTTGACCTATAACAATAAATTATAATTTATACGTTAATTTATATTTTGTACTAATCATCTGAATCTGCAAATACATAAAGCTGGCTGATAAGTTTTTTTGAAGTAAAATAGTCCAATATTTTCCTATGAGATGCAGTGGAGTAGAAGTATAAAGCTGCATAGGTTGGAAATACTCGAGTTAACTGCAAGTTCCCAAAATTTGTACTTGATTAAATGAAGTTCGTTTCATTCCACGACTGCCAGACTGACTGACGATTTACACACTTCTTAACCAACGACACAAAAATGAAATAAAAAACACCCAGAGCATCACAAAATGTGGATGTGGTGAATATTTATGACTTTGCTGCCGTGCTCCATTAATAGCATTAACATAACATTAATCTGGGCTTGAAATATTAAAGCAGTCTTTGATCGCAGACCCTCGACTGTAGAAGTGAACGTCTTGGCCTCTCGCCTCAAACAGGGTTTATCTGTCTAAGCCCGGTGGCCGAATCCCGCTACTCCTGCTCCTCCTGCTCCTCCTGCTCCTCCTGCACATCAAAGTGCATCTTACGCCCCGACTCGCTCCTCTGTGAGGTTTTAGGGAAAGCCTGTCAGCTCTGCTGCAGTGTGTGTGTGTGTGTGTGTGTGTGTGTGTGTGTGTGTGTGTGTGTGTGTGT
>NW_024622684.1:0-1902 GCF_008729295.1 Plectropomus leopardus
AAGTGGTTTTCAGCTGTTTTTGGGATATGTCATATTTTGACAATTTGCCATACTATAGCCTTGCTTTTTTGTCCATTTTTTCCAAATGAGAAATTTTGGTATTTTGGGCTTTTTTGTGTTACTTTCATTGCTATGGCTTGTTTCATAAGGCTATTTTATGTTGTTTAAAGTGGTGTTTAGCTGTTTTTGGGACATGTCATATTTTGACATTTTTGCCATACTATAGCCTTGCTTTTTTGTCCATTTTTTCCACATGAGAAATTTTGGTGTTTTAGGCTCTTTTTGCAACTTTCTTTGCTATGGTGTGTTTTTGAAGGCTATTTAATGCGGTTTGAAATGGTTTTTAGCTGTTTTTGGGACATGTCATATTTTGACATTTTTGCCATACTATAGCCTTGCTTTTTCGGTCATTTTTTCCACATGAGGAATTATGGAGTTTTGGGCACTTTTTGCAACTTTCTTTGCTATGGCGTGTTTTGGCAGGCTATTTTATGTGGTTTAAAGTGGTTTTCAGCTGTTTTTGGGACATGTCATATTTTGACATTTTTGCCATACTATAGCCTCGTATTTTCAGTATATTCTACGTCATTTTTTGACATTTTCATGGAGCCCCAGCTCTTCTCTTTCGGAGTCTGTGCTTTCTCCTTACTCCGACACTAAATAATTGAATGCCACGTAAGACCGGAGAGATAGTGGTTTATTAGAGGTATGGTGTCTTTTCCTTTTTGAGTAATGAATACCCAGAAGCGTCTACTTTCATGGTTGACCAGACCAAGAGATCAATCCTGCAGTATTTGGGCTCAGGGAGCATCTCTGGTCCGTCCCTTACTGGGGGACGCTCTGAGAGTACCTCTGTCACAACCCTCCCTTGGTTCTTTTTGAGATTATATTCACTCGTGATCCTTTCAAGCCAAGCAGCAACCTGACAATTCTCTTTTATCCAGCAACCTGTTTCTTTTTTGTATTGTTTCATCTTTGTAGCAACTCACCAGATTCTAAGAGGGATGAAAAGGCGAACACACAGGGATGATTGAAATAGGTTCAAACTGCTCAAGGCAGGCTTTATTCAAAGACAAAAATTTACAAAGCGTAAATCAAAAGCACCTCACTCCCTTTTACAGGAGTTACATAAACCGTCTAACAAAAGATCTAGGCAATATAAAACAGAAACACACAAGAACAAAAAGCACAAAAAGCACACAGTGATCTATTGTTTCTGGGAAGTCTGGAATCTGGAAGTCCGTCACGTCTCCACTTGATGTCTCTCCTCGTTGGTTGACCTTGGGATGGAGGATTCGGTAAGAAGCTTACGCCTGCTGCTTGGGTTGTCATGTTTGGGTAGATGCTTCGATCATCTGCTGCGGGGGAGTTTCCAGCCCTCCAAATGTGATTTCCTTTTACAGATTGCTCAAATGTCTATAGTTTGGAATTTCCAGTTGTATTTTTGATATGCTATATTATAGCATATTGGGCCATTTTTACAAAATTCTATGCCAGGACATGTCTCTATGTACTATTTTATGTGGTTTTCAGCTGTTTTTGGGATTTGTCATATTTTGACATTTTTGCCATACTATAGCCTTGCTTTTTTGGTCATTTTTTCCACATTATAAATTTTGGTGTTTTGGGCTCTTTGTGCAACTTTCTTTGCTATGGCATGTTTTTGAAGGCGATTTAATGTGGTTTAAAGTGGTTTTCAGCTGTTTTTGGGACATGTCATATTTTGACAATTTGCCATACTATAGCCTTGCTTTTTTGGTCATTTTTTCCACATGAGGAATTTTGGTATTTTGAGCTTTTTGTGTTACTTTCATTGCTATGGTGTGTTTCATTAGGCTATTTAATGCGGTTTGAAATGGTTTTCAGCTGTTTTTGGGACATGACATATTTTGACATTTTTGC
>NW_024622685.1:0-2011 GCF_008729295.1 Plectropomus leopardus
TGATTTAACCTCCGAAGCCGTACAGGGTGCGTCCCTGCCTCTTCAGAGCGTAAACCACATCCATGGCGGTCACAGTCTTCCTTTTAGCGTGCTCGGTGTAGGTGACAGCATCACGGATAACGTTCTCCAGGAAAACCTTCAGCACACCGCGGGTCTCCTCGTAGATGAGGCCGGAGATACGTTTGACTCCACCACGACGAGCCAGACGACGGATGGCGGGTTTGGTGATTCCCTGGATGTTATCACGGAGCACTTTGCGGTGACGCTTAGCGCCTCCTTTACCGAGTCCCTTACCTCCCTTTCCGCGACCAGACATTTTCAGTGTATTAGCTTAAACCAAGCAAAATTGATACTAGGTCAGGGAATAGCGTCGGTATTTAAATCCCTTCTGCGGACGTAGTTGAGCTCTGCTGCCCCCCCCCCCTCGCTTCATCATTTGTCCGAGTATCCTTTTCACACCAATTTTGTCTCGTATTTGTACAAATTGATAAACAATAAATATACACCACTAATGGCGCTGGATGGAACAATCAGCTGATCCGCTGCCTAAAACAGGATTAATCTCTGTTGTCTATTTTTTTATTGATAGAGATCTTTAGTTGGTTGAAATTAAATGTGAATTCCCTCTCATTATGCAAACACAGAACAACATTCGGTTGTGGAAAGTTTAGGGGAATGCTTGTTCGGGGACAGGTGAGAAGTGGTCCTGAATTTGGGGACATTAATGTTTTGCATGTGGTCATTTTAAAGTATGTTAAATACAAATACGCTGACCACACTGCATAGTTATTCATTGTTGTTCTCTGAACACTTGGATCATCAAACTGTTTAGGTTTTTGTGCAGTATGATACTCAATTGCATTATCTTTGAAATAAATCAAAATGGTGTGTTGACTGGATTGTTTAATTACATACAAATTTCAATTACATCATAAAAGCTCATTTTAATCACATTTACAGAAAACAAAATAGGGTAGATTCGCTGCTGCACTAGTTCACACGTTATTTAAAATTCTCACTTCAGACAGCATTAAAAGCACTGCTTTTTAAAGCCATGTAATTCAACACAAAGGCTTACAGGCAAAGGCATTTGCTTGTAACAGATTTTTCCTGCAATGTCTGTTTAATTCCCTCTGTCTGGAAGTAATAAAAGTGTATGATGGCGTAAATGTTAATTTAGTCGGTTTTTATATTTATTTCGGTTTTTGATTGAATTTGTGGACATGAGTGTTTTGCATGCGGCCCTTTTATAGTATGTTAAGTACAAGTTATAACAAGCTGACCACACTGCATTGTTATTCAGTTGAATGTGTGAACAGAAAAAATGATTTGCATTTATTATCATTTATTATCAGAGTATTTCATTCTCTGAACACTTGGACCATCAATCTATCTATTCAGATAATCTTTTATCATACTCAGTTGCAATATGTGGTGGGATAATGAGTGGTTTGTTTAATCACACACACCACAAAAGACAGATGTTACCAAATACGCAGAAACTAAGTAGATTCTCAGCTGTATTAGCTCACATTGGTATTGTATAAATCCCCATTTAGATTTTTTATTTCAGATAGCATCAAAATTGTAACTGTAAATAATTGCAACGTTTGTTTTTAAAAGCTGTATGTTCTTAATACAAAACCTAACCTTCTGCTAACAAGTAGTTATTTTTTCCTGTAATATCTTTTTGGAGAAAATCAAGTGTGGTGGTAAAAATGATAATTCAGTCATATCTTTTAAAGCAATTTCGGCAAAGACAACGTCTTTAGATTTAGTGGGTGGCTCTTAGAAGAGCCGTTGGTGTATTGGGAGTCTTCAGGTCAGTTTACTTGGAGCTGGTGTACTTGGTGACGGCCTTGGTTCCCTCAGACACGGCGTGCTTGGCCAACTCCCCAGGGAGCAGCAGGCGGACGGCGGTCTGAATTTCCCTGGAGGTGATGGTGGAGCGCTTGTTGTAGTGAGCCAGACGGGAGGCCTCACCGGCGATACGCTCAAAGATGTCGCTGAC
>NW_024622686.1:0-3285 GCF_008729295.1 Plectropomus leopardus
TGTCATGTTGTGGGTGACTTTGTACAGTATCAAAAATATAGTGACAAGAGTGCAGATCAGTCCAAATGTGGTCAAGCACAGCTGCTCATTTCAGCAAAAGTCACCCTTCTCCTATTATTACATAATGCAGACTCCAACCAGTGTATTTTTATGGTGGAAAGGTGTTGAGCAACACAATAATAAAATATATATAAATATTTAAAAATGTCACATATACTTGATGTGTTCTTCAAATATGTACCTACATTTTGGCAAAATTTTATCAGAAGGGTAGGAAGTGCCATATTCTTCCTTTTAAATGTTGTAGATAATTAATTAGTTCATGTGTTAAATGGGTTTAATAAAATGTTGCTCATACATTACTGGTTTTAAGATCTGTGAACTTTATTTTCTAATTATTCTTATCTATCATCTTTTGTTTTCAGGCTTTTGACAAATGCTGGAAAGGCGGAGATGCATTAATCCAACGGAAGATGTAATATTGTACAACTGGAAGAGACAAAGTTGGACTTGACATCAAATACATAAATGACTTCAAAGGTAAGGCGAGTCTTCTGACTGTTAAATAATGATTACACTAAAATATATCACTTTACTTTTTGTCATTTCTTTGTTGTTTGTGTCAGAACCACATCGTGGCATCTTCACCTCTGTTCCATTTATAAATTGAGTTACACTGTATATTTACATTAACTTCCGGGTAGAAAACCTCAGCTTCATGTACATATAATCAAACAGTGCTGAGCAAACTCTGCCTTCACTGATTAGTTTGAAGCCTCCTAAAAAAGCTGTATCAGTTTCAGTATAGCCTGTGTAATAGCTACATTTACATTTACAGTATTTTCACCGCTTTACCTTGCTGTCAGACAGACAGCCCTTACCAACGGGGATTTGAGGCTGTTATACGAAGAACACCAAACTACACTGAGAAACACATTTTACTCCACTGAACAGCGAAACTGTTGCTCTATAGCTGCCTCCATCAGCTGTTGTGGAAGGTAAAGATGACACAAGATTCAAATATAATTTACATTTAGACTGATACTGATTTTTTTAAGTGGCTAAAACATGTTTTTCTGTGGCCCTGTCCACAGCATGACATCGCTTAGATTCCGTGCCGGTGTTGTGTTGAAATCTATTTCCCTGTCAATATGTGATACCCCTACTTAAACCTGACCCAAACCTTCTAAGGAATAACTTTATTTATCAGGGTGGCTAGGATGTGACTTTTTGTTTCATCTCTCGACCCTTCCTGAAGCTATAAATGTTTTTTTCATTTAGTCACCCTCCCTCCATCATAAAACAAACACCTGTGCTTGTACTTTATCTGTTTTGCACCAACCCTTTCCTCCCCATAGACAACAAACAGTCTTTTTTTTTTTAAAGATATTTTTGGGTTTTTTATTGCCTTTAATTGACAGGACACTGTGAGTGTGAAAGGGGGAAAGAGAGAACCAAAACCACCAAGGGAGGCACTTGCATTAACAGGTCACTACAACACTGGTAGGACTGATTTATCTACGACATTAGGAAAGCAACCCTGTTCATAAAATAAGCTCAATAGAAATGTCAGATAGGTCTAACCCCTGTGTATAACACTCTATCTTTATATGTTACAGTTAAAACTGAATTACAATGAGCTTGCTGCAATTCAAAACAACTGCAATTTCTACTCAGACACGACTTTTGTTGTGTGATGTCATAGTGATTCGGTCAATAAAAGGGGACTTTCTTTTGAAATACAGACGTTAACTAATAAGCAAGCAAAAATGTGAGAAGACAGGGACTTTACCATGACTGCCTTCACATGTTGATTGTTGAGTACAATTTCCATAGAAAACTGTGGTGATGTGTATTATGTCAGTGCTCTGTCTAATTAGAATTACTATATGACACTTTGCATTTTGTTTTTTTTCAAACATGCAAACATTTTTGATAGATGGTTCTGATATCAGGCTAATTTACACTACTTAAGTATATGAAGTAACTATAATTTTAAAAAAAAATTCACTTTTAGTTCTCATAAAGGAAACATAACCATGGAAAAGTTCATGCATATATATACTGTAAGTTATAAATCAAACTTAGTTTGAACATGATATTTATAGCATGAAAAAAACATATTATTTACTTCACAAGTTGAGTGTAGTATAAACAATTACACTGCCATAATCACATATCTAAGATAACGACTGCATTAGAAGATGCATTTTTACTTGATCTCATTGTGAATTCAGTGGTCTGATGTTTATTGTTAAAATCTTTAGAAACCTGGAGGAAAGTCTTTGAAGGGGCAGTATGATGAAGAACTACCCACATCAGAGTCTTCTATGAGTAAACAAAAGGCATCTACAGTGGCAAGTCTGTGTCCACAGAAGGACTCTGCAGGTGCATCAGCTGATCATCTCAAAAGCTTTGATAAGGTATGTTCAATATGTTTTAAGATTGATATAAAAGGTTGCAGCTGCCTATTGATAGAACGTGTCAATTTATTGAACTTTTCTTTCTTTAATTTATCCCATCCATCCATTTTCTTCTGCTTATCCGGGGTCGGGTCGCGGGGGCAGCAGCCTAAGCAGGGAAGCCCAGACTTCCCTCTCCCCGGCCACTTCGTCCAGCTCTTCCCGGGGGACCCCGAGGCGTTCCCAGGCCAGCTGTGAGACGTAGTCTCACCAGCGTGTCCTGGGTCTTCCCCGGGGCCTCCTACCGGTGGGACGTGCCCTGAACACCTCACCAGGGAGGCGTCCTGGAGGCATCCTAATTAGATGCCCGAGGCACCTCATCTGGCTCTTCTCAACGCGGAGGAGCAGCGGCTCTACTCCGAGCTCCTCCCGGATGACCGAGCTTCTCACCCTATCTCTAAGGGAGAGCCCAGCCACCCTACGGAGGAAACTCATTTCGGCTGCTTGTACCCGCGATCTTGTTCTTTCGGTCACTACCCAAAGCTCGTGACCATAGGTGAGGGTAGGAAAGAAGATCGACCGGTAAATCGAGAGCTTTGCCTTTCGGCTCAGCTCCCTCTTCACTACGACAGATTGGTGCAGAGTCCGCATTACTGCTGACGCTGCACCGATTCACCTGTTGATCTCCCGCTCCATCCTTCCCTCACTCGTGAACAAGACCCTGAGGTACTTAAACTCCTCCACTTGGGGCAAGACTTCATCCCCGATCTGGAGGGGGCACACCACCCTTTTCTGGCTGAGAACCATGGCCTCGGATTTGGAGGTGCTGATTCTCATCCCAGCCGCTTCACACTCGGCTGCGAACCGATCCAGTGAGAGCTGA
>NW_024622687.1:0-2254 GCF_008729295.1 Plectropomus leopardus
TTTTTTTTTTTTATTGTGGAAAGCATACTATACTGTGACATTGTTATCTTGGACGACAAACTGTACTATGACTTTTATGCCATTTTGGATTACATACTATACCATGACTTTGTTTGCTATATTGGATGATATTTTGCTATTTTTATACCAATTAGGACGACATGCTATAATATGACTTTTTTATTCTATTATGGAAGACATGATATAGTATTTTTTTTTTTTTTTTTTTTGCTATTTTTGACAACCTGCTATAGTATAAAATGTGTATGCTATTTTGGATGACATGCTATTGTCTGACTTTTTTTGCTTTTTTGGACAACATGCTATAGTATGATTTTTTTTTAGTGGCATTTTGGATGACATGCTATAGTATGACCTTTTTGTGCCTTTTCGGACGACATGCTATAAATTGTCATTTTATTATGCTATTTTCGATGGCATGCTGTAGTATAATGTTTTTATGCTATCTTTGACGACATGCCATAACATTACTTTTTAATGCTAATTTGCAGACTATGCTATTTTATGACTTTTTCATGCTATTTTGGACGACGTGCCACAGTATGATGTTTTTATGATATTTTGGATGACATGCTATAGAATAACTTTTTCATGCTATATTGGATGACATGCTGTAGTATGACATTTTTACGCTGGTTAGAAGAACATGCTATTGTCTGACTTTTTTTGCTTTTTTGGACGACATATATGACTTTTTTATGTTATCTTGGACAATGTACTATAGTATGATTTTTTTTTTCTATTTTGGATAACATGCTATAGAATGACGTTTTTATGGCAGTTTGGAATACATGCTGTTTTTATTGACTTGTGTATGCAATTTTTTAAGACATGCTATGGTATGACTTTTTCATGCTATGTTGGAAGACATGCTCTAGTATAACTTTTTTAGGCTACTTTGGGCAACATGCTTTAGTATATTTTTATGCTATGAATGACGACATGCTTAAGTATGACTTATTTTGTGGTATTTTGGACGACATGCTGTAGTATAACATTTTTCTAATATGCTTTGTTATTACATTTTTATGAAATTTTGGATCATTTCCTGTAGCATGATATTTTTATGCTGCCATGGAAGAAATGCTTTAGGATGAGTTTGCATGCAGTATTAACTTCAGTTGCACTTCACGTGAGTAGATCTGTGATGTAATCCCCTTTCTTCCTCTCCTCAGGACGGATCCTCTCTCCCAGTACTAGCACCATTTGTACACAAAGCAACCAAACTGTGAGTGATACCTCTTTGTTTTATATTTGACACAAAGCCTCACATTAAACAGCAGCAAATCATGCTGAGATAATATTTTTCTCCTTTTTACAGTGGTTGTTACTGGGTCTGATCAACGTTGATGTTCCTGTAAAACTGTGCAGCATTTTTCAGCATGCTATCCTGAGTCAAGTTCAGCGGGAGTTAAAGACGAATGAGTATTTTTATACAGATGTCAAAGTACCTAGGCAGACCGGCCAGCTGTCAGCAGACTGAAAAGAAAATATCCTCATTGTTTTTCTGCATAAACCAGATAAAAGATCCTTTCTGCACTCTTGAAATTTTGTTTTTATAGAGTGGGTTTTTTGTTAATTACTTAATGAAAATTATTTTCACTTTTATGACAAATGTTCACAGCAGGCAGTCATGTAATATTGGTAAATAAATGAAGAAAATGAAAAAAGAAAAAAAATCTCTGGATTCCTAAATAAATAATAGATCTGTGAGTAAATATACACAAGTTAACATCTGCTCATATTTGCGTCAATAAAAAAACAAACACAAATCCGCAGTGTAAAACAGAAGGATTTGGTGCCCTGTCATCAGGTGCAGTTTAGAGTGATAACGAAGATTTCATATGGTATTACTTTTTCGACCTTTTTATGTTGTTTTGAACAACATGCTATGGTATGACTTTTATGTGTTGTTTTGGATGACATGAATTATTCGTGCTAATTTCTACGACATGCTATAACATGACTTTTTTTGTTCTGTTTTGGACTACATGCTACACAATTTGATGGGTACAAACAACAGCTGAAAACCACTCAGTATAGCATGTTGAAGCACGTCATAGTTTTTTTTTTTTTTCTTCGTTTTTTCAGCCTTTGGGGATATTTTTTTCAACACTGTATGTTATAACAAACCTCTACATGCTATACTAAGTGGTTTTCAGCTGTTTTTTGGACATGTCAAATTTTGATATCTTCGCCATACTATAGCCTTGCTTTTTTGGTCATTTTTTAA
>NW_024622688.1:0-2059 GCF_008729295.1 Plectropomus leopardus
TGTGTTTGTGTCTCCAGGTGAGATTTTTTCTTTTTTCTGAAAAGCAGCCACTCAGATTCATATAAGAGTTCAGATTTATTCGTTCTTCTCTACAGAAGAAAATGTTTACCAAAATCTCTAAAACAGAAAATAACAATACAGAGAAACAGACACTTTTAATATTTACACGACGTCTGTTTGTCTCGACGGACGAGGAAAGACGGAGAGGAGAGATGGGAGGCGAGTCACATGAAGACGTCACGATAAAAACACAGAAAAAAAATCATATTTCTCTCAGAAATGAACCAGTAACACTGAAAACCCAGATCTTCACATTTTACTCTCCTGTGATGTAATAAAGCGTCAAAAAGCTCACAAAAGGAGGACTGAAACTGACAAAATCAAAAATCATTTAATCAATAAATAAATGTGTCAATAAATAAATGAAAATACCAAAAATGACAATATTTATTTAATTTCCCATTTATTTTTTCCCTTTTTATCAAGTTATTCATTTTCATATTTATTTGCCTTTTTATTTATGTATTATTTTCCCTACATACCTGCCCCTTAATTTATGTCCTGTTGGTTGATTGACATCAGAGCGTTCGTGTATTTAGTGACACATTTATTGATTAATTGATTTTTGATTTTGTCAGTTTTAGTCCTCTGTATACACACATACGCATTAAGTGTAAAATGATTTCTGTCTGCAGGGGAAAAAGCTAAAAAGTGATGTTGTGGTTGTGTGTCTCCCTCTGCTGGAGGCAGAAACTGAGTGTGAAGTGCTGCATGTGTGATGAGCTGCAGTTATTACAATTTTTTAAAATCAATGCTTTGTTTTAAATTGTATTAATAATATTCATGCTCTTTTTTAAAAAATGTTTGCAATAATTGTTAAATTATATTTTTTATCTAAAAACAGTCCAATTAAAACATATTATTTTAATCATTTTTTTACTCATGTTTACATGTTTATTGCAATTTTAAACATTTATGCTTTCTTTTAAATAATAATTATGTTTTTTAGCATAATATTTAAGCTTTTTTAAAAAAATAAATTATGGCTGATACTGAAAACTGTTCAAAAAAAGAAGAAAAAGAAAAAAGATTAAAAAAGAAAAAAATTATGTGTGAGAGCATGAGGGCTGAAAATATCGCTATATTATATCATGATCATATAACTTCTTTAATTTTTTAGGTTATTTGTGTAACTCTACATTTTTTATACGGCCCCATTAAAAACATATTATTTTAATAACTTTTAAATGGCTTTTTTCTCACAAAGAAAAAGAAAAAAAGACACTTTGAGAAAAAAATTTGTCAGTGACGGAGGGAAACTTTTCCATTCATTCCAAGTTTATCATTTAGTGCGTCTAAAATACACATCAGCTACTTTCAAAAACTATAATACACCAAGTACTTGGAAAGAAGTGCTACACATTACTTTTAATACAAGAATCCGACAGTTTGATACTGCAAATATTCTTTTTTTGTGGAATAATCAACTCGTACTTTTAGATATTAAATGCTCTCATTAATTTATTTGAAGTACTTTGTACAATTTATTTAAAGTCAGTTTTCCAAATTTCAGTGAGCTGATTCTCTGGGTTTGTTTTTGAGAAAAAAAATACAGATGCTGCTGTAGTTAAAAAAAAGTTTCGGAACTTGCTGTGAATGTGACAGTAAAGTTACTCCAGAAATAGTTTTATCGATTACATTTTTTTCTCTTTCATGCCACTGCATCAATCCCTCTGTTCCTTTTTTTAATAACTCGACTCTTCTGTGTTTTAGTTTTGGATTTCATAACAATTGTTGTAGTTTTTCTAATTCGTAAAAAGCTCATTCTGGGGGTTTGTTGTTGGTGGGTTTTTACAAAATCCTGCAGGGCTGAAAAAAAAAAAGATTTTATTGTAGTTTAAAATAAAAAAAAAGTTTCACAACAAACTATGAGTGTAAGACTTCACAACAGTTCTCCAACAGTTTGGAAGAGTTTTTCTGATTCGTTACTGAACGCGACGCTGATCACTGGAACAACAAAAACACGTCCTGTTGTTATTTCAGAGACGATCAGACCGAC
>NW_024622689.1:0-3573 GCF_008729295.1 Plectropomus leopardus
GCCGAATATTGCAATAATATATATATATATTGCTGTATACTGAGATTCATGACCTTTTTTCAACAGTAAATTACGTCCTCAAAGGAAAACTTTATTAACATCTGCTAAATAAACTTGAAACTATCAATAACATAAAGTTTTCAGTTTGTTCATCTCACTTCAATCCTTTTTATTTCAGCAAGTAATTGATTTTATTGTTCTAAAAGGCTATCAAATGTTTAATCTGTATTTTCAATGTTGATCATTTATTTTATAAAAAATTGACTCTTCTATCCCAAAGTTCGACGACATGCAGGTTAACTGGTGCCTCTAAGCTGCCTGCAGGTGTGAGTGTGAAGGTTGTCTGTCTCTGTGTGTCTTTGTGATGGTCCAGGGTGCGCGCCGCCTTTTGCCCAAAGACAGCTGGGACAGGATTCAACCCCCCCGCGACCCTTGAGAGGATAAGTGTTTTCAGCTAATGAAAGAATGAAAATATTTCTATCCTGTATCGATTTCCCCCCGAACTTACCTGTTTCATTATCAAGCTGAACAATCACAGAATAGTTGCTGCAACATTTCTTTTCAAACTGACCAGCAGACCTGAAGCACTTCTAACCTCAAACCTCCCCGCGGTTATCACCAAGCCGTGTTTTGTCACCCCCCACGGTTAATACCAAATGCTTTAATATGAACTTTCTTCACTCTGCTGTAACCACATGGAACAGGCTTCCTCCTGCTGTCATCAGAGACGTCACACCGAGTGACGTTCACGTCGCCAAGACGACACTGAACAAGAACCGTCTCAGCGTGAGACTGCAATCCCGCAGCTCAAGGACTTCAATCATACACAAACCAGCTTCATATTCCCGAGAAGCTGCAGATCAGTGATGGGATTTCAAAAAACCCGTTTGTGCAAAAGTGAGAAAAAAAAACTCCAGACTTCGTGCACAGGAGAACAAAGACATACAAGGCTGGCTTCAGATGTTACTCCTGTAGCTAATTTCAAAGCACGGAGGATTATATCTGAACTACACCAGAATATATTGTGAAATATCAACAAACACAGATGTAATTCTTTTTAAAAGTTTTGGTTTTAAGGTGGATCAGAAAGGTCACAAGGCAGTCATTACAATCTCAGGCTGTGCAGCCAGACGCTGCTCAAACTGACTTTAATTCTAGTCGAAATCTCAAAGTTTCCGTAGAAATGTTTGAAATGACGCAGCAGTCGTGCTGTAGAATATTTCTAATAGAGGGTAAAACTTCATACGGCTTCAGTGAACAACCTGATACATAACACACAGAAAATGATGCTGTCAGACAAAGAAAAAAGAGGACTTTTCCCCTTAAACCTCCTAACAAAGGAACTTCAGGAAAACTGGGTTTTAAAGAGTTAACAGAAGTTGAGATCTCCTCACAAAGAAGATCCTTCACACCGTTATGTGATGTTGGCACCTGGTTTGTTGTCGTCTCATATCTGAATATGTCACTTTATGTTGAAGTCATGTCGGCTGTGGTTTTGTACACCGTTTGGACCGCGGTAATACGTTTGTCATTTGTAATTCTGAATAGAAAAAATAATAGAATAAGTTTAATAAACACAAAACATGAATGTGTGAATTTTAAGTCAATATCAAGTTGTTGAGACTTGATGTCAGATCAGTCTATAAACAGGGTTCCCACACTTTTATGATTCATTTCCAAAAAATTTCCATAACATTTTACCCCGTTTCCATGACTTTATTTAAGTAGTATAAATTAGGTGGGTCTATAAGTGTTACAGCCGCACATTATTAAACATGCACTCTCCAGGCATTTGCAGATAAGCACGTGCAAACTTCATCATCATCACCATCACCAACTAGCTGCACACGGTCACTGCCAGCACATGTGGGTGTTTTGCAAAACGTCATGGCCCCGCCTCTTTTTGGAGAAGAATAAACCAAAGATCCCGCAGCTCTCAATGCAATCTGATGCATGTTTGCATTATAATTTCAGGTTTTTTTGCATTTATTTCTTCTTAAACAAATATCTGTTTCATGGAAATGTCAAACTGTTGTTTTGTGATCTTGCCTGAGCCTGAGCGTCTGTGATACTTTAATAAATGAAGTTTGATCTCCGTCACGTCGCGTCAGGCTTCCCTCGTCCATGAAGATGACCGATGACTCTGGTCTGCTCTGCGTGTATGAGATGACACTTGTGATGTTTCAACGGTCACGCAGCACTAGATTTTAGATTACAGGAGCATATTTTGTATGTTTTAGGATTTTGTGAGCATGAAAATAGCCACAACAATGTCTATTCAAAGCTTTTCCAAAACATTCTGTTGATTTGAGTTTCCAGGCCTGGAAAACAGTTTGTCGAATTTTAAAAACTTTTCTGTTATGAAGTTTTCCAGTTTTTCAACCCAATATAAAATGATTTTCCCCCTTTAGTGTGGGACAGAGGAGGAAAAAAACCCTCTAAGAGCAATTAAACTGAGTAATAGATGATGAAACTGACAGAAAATCCATCAGTGAATTCACTGTGAGAATCAGGGTGAGCGTCCCTCACAAGATTAATTTAAGACTTTAACAACAAAATCTGTTTAAAAATCCATCACTGAACAGAAAATACTCCTCTTCTTTCATTTTTCTACTCACTTTTGAACTCCTCGCTGTTCTCCAGCAGTGACATCGCTCCCTCTGTGGATCAGCTGACCAGCATCACAGAGCCGCGGCTCTCTGTCATGTCTCAATAAAGCTCTAACGAACGTAATTAAACTGTCACTTAAACAGAAACAGAAGATGAAGCCACGTCTTTATCGCATCAGTCCGCTCGCCTCTCCTTCCTCTGTCCCCTCTGCATCTCTCTTCCTCTTCTCCTCCTCCTCCTCCTGTCTCATCTTCTCCTGCTCCTTCTCCAGCTCCTCCTGTTCTTTGGCGTCGGCCTCCTTCAGTTTCACCTCCACGTCCTCAGGAATCTCCACCTCCATCAGGTTCTCCATCCCCCGCTCCGGCTCGTCTCCGATCAGCACCTGGAGGGAGATGAAAGGAGGTTAAATCACAGCCGCCAGTTTACACCGAGCTTCATTACTGCGTTAATAAATCGTTGTTATATTATACAGCTTTATTATAAATGGTTTTTATATATTATTTTATTTACAACAACTGATATTGTACATTTTAAATTCTTTGTTTTATGTCTTTAGGATGTACTCGGGTCTCTTGAAAATGAGATCTCGATCTCAATGGGACTTACCTGATTAAATAAAGGCTTATATATCAAATCCTACCCTCGTGAGATTTTTAGTTTTAACTGTTAAAAAGGTTTATTATTATAATTTTTTTTAAAAAAAAACCCTGTGTACAGACTCACACATACAAGTGATCTCTTTCAATCATCTCTTAGGACCCATCAGAAGTCTGTGGCGGCGCATTTATCTGCTTTCTGCCGTATTTCCTTTTTCTTTTTTTTAAAAATAGATTTTATTTTGGCTTTTTCAAAAAATAAAAACAACAGTCTCAAACTGACGGTACAAAAACATTAATTTACATTACGAATAACTCAAAATAAATCAACAGAACATAAAATAATTGTAACGATTCACAGAAAAAT
>NW_024622690.1:0-1659 GCF_008729295.1 Plectropomus leopardus
GTATATGTTTTCTATGAATAATATGAACAGTATCTCTGTTCTATGCCTACAAGTGCCTACAAAGTCCATTTGAAAATGAATCAATTAACAGTTCAATTGCAGATTTACTAGAATAGAAAAAAATGAAAATGGTACAAACACAGAATGGGAGAAAGTTGTTTAAACAGCTGCAAAATGGAATTTAAATAAATCGAAACTCCACTTACATACAAATATGAATAGGCTACAACTATTTATTATTTTGGTGACTAACAACATGTTCTTCATATTTTTGCCCAATTTTGTTTTCAAATAACTGCTTGTTCTTCGTATTGACGAGTTCCTATGATGGTGCGTTTCCTTCATGGTTCAGACTCTCTGGCAGGAGAAAAGAGTCAAAGGTATGGGAGGCGCAGTACCAGGAGTTACTCACACTATTCTGCTGCTGGGAGGAGGTGAGTATGGATCATGCTATGTGTGTTGCTGTAATTTAAAACTGAAACAATTTATTAATCAATAGGCTGACTGAAAGAAAATTAATCAGCAACTACTTTGTTAGTAATTATTCACTTTTGGAGCAAATATTCTCTGGTTCCAGCTTCTCAGATGTGAGGATTTGCTGTTTTTATTTTGTTGTACATTGAATATCTGGATTTTGGACTGTTGGTGAGATGAAACAAGATATTTCAAGACTTTACCTTGAGCTCTATAGACATGTTTAGTGTTTTCTGACATTTTATAGTAATTGATTAATTGATTAATCAGTTGTTGTAGCCATTGGGCCATAACTGCATTTACTTTGCAGAATTACTATATTACTTTAATATGTTTACCACCTCTGCCCTACGCAGTGTTTGTAATTTTGTTATACCACTTTATTAACAGTTAAGCATAAATAACTAAAATCTTAACAACAAATTAGGGCATGGCATTATATTGGTTTATCAATAGCCTGTGAGACTATATATTATCTTTAGACATAGCCAAAGTGTTATGTTTTACTGTTTTTTTACAGTGAAGTGACGTCATTTTCTGAACTTACCAGACTGTTCAAGTATTTGTCCTTACCCACTTAGTCATTATATCCACGTTTCTGATGATTATTTATCAAAAATTGTGTAAATATTTTGTGAAAGCACAAGGGGTGGGGGAAAATCGATTCATATAAGAATCTCGATTCTCGTTTTTAACTATTCAGATCGACTCAAAAATCCGAAAAATTTACATTACAATTACAAAAATTTACATCGATTAGAGACTGTATTCACTAAATACAGTCTATTCTTAACCCACTAAAATGTCATTTCGAAATGTCGCGTGTCTTACTGTTTTCGCCGGTGAAAGCTGCCGGCTGTGCCGCTCAGAGGGATGACTCCGATGCATCGTAGCTCTTTTAGAGGCCTCAGTATCCAGCCTGGGAATTCAGGTGTTTTTAAGGGACGTTGTTCAATAAATACATAATGACAGATCCGACATTAGGTGTCTTCCGTCCATATTTTATACATATTTCGATGATAAAAGTACATTAGCATCGATGCTAAACGCCATATTGGTTTCCCATGGTTCCTTTGGAGAGGTCAGAGGTTTTTTTTGCGCTTGTCCACCAATCGGAGGACGATCCGACGCTTTGTATCCGCTTACGTCATCTGGAGCAAACTGGACTGTGATTGGTCTAATCCG
>NW_024622691.1:0-1841 GCF_008729295.1 Plectropomus leopardus
AATAATGATAATAATATGCAAAAAATATAAATAAACTCGACACAGGTGTCAATCTCTTGTTTCTTTGTGGCTTTCATGTTGTTCCCACTTTACGACCTCAAAGCTCATGAACGCAACAAAGTCAGAAGAACGACTTCCCAACTCAGAAACTCCGACCGTCTGACATGAAATGAACGCAGCAGCACCTAAAATAAAGTGTGTCCTGTCCGTGCTCTCTGCTCTGCAGGTAACCCCACCCCCACCAGTGTCACCTACCAGTCTCCCATCGCTAAAAACCCTGATGTTCGCAGCGCCATCGAAGGGGTGAAGTACATCGCTGAGACCATGAAGTCAGACGAGGAATCTAACAACGTAAGACGCACGCATGACTAGCATGGAAACAAGTGTATGAACGTACACAAGTTTATATAACTCATAAAACCATTTCTGTTTTCAAACTTAAAACTATCTAACAAGACTGCACAAAAGTTCAAAATTCAGAAAATGTTTTATAAAATATTTTTTTATTTACACCTGTGTCTGCATGTAAAAAAGAGGTGTTCATTTAAGTAAGGTAACAAAAGCTCAAAGTATTTATCATCTATTAGCATTCAGCAGTGTGGCACTGATCAGTGCATCATTTCAGTCAGTGGACGTCAGTCGCAGCAGCAGTCACACACTGAGATTATCATCCCGAATTTCTGACGCTGTCAGTTTGTCTCCAGCCTGTCTTTGAGCGCACGACCAAGACGCCGGCTGAGCCTCTCTCACTGAGTGACGTAGGGCCGCCGTTTTACAGCCACGACCAAAAATATCACCACATTTCTGTCACGTTGGTCATCTTTCGTCTGAGACAGCCCAAAATTGCACAGTGTACACCGGACCTAAGAGAGTGGAATCACTTTTCTCAGCTCTCTGCTAATAATCTAATTCCTGTAAATGCCAAACTATTCCTTTAACTTTACATTAAATTTCCTTAAAGTCTGTTCTGATCTTTAAATGCAAAATTAGACAAAATAACTTGTAAAAACAAACACAACCCTTTTTATAAGTGGATATCAAAATAAACTGATGATTCACCACAATAGGTGGGTTTTACATTAACCCTCAAATTGCACAAATCGAAATTGGGAATATGATAAAAGCCTAATGGAAACACGCCATTTTCGAAAGAAAAATATTTTATGCTCATATGAAGTGGTATTTTAGGTGATTCAGCAAAGCCCTATTTTGTAAAACTGTAATGGAAACACCTTTTAGTCTTTTGTAGGTCACATGATGCTGTGAGGTCACATGATGCTGTGAGGTCACATGATAGTGTGAGGTCACATGATGCTGTGAGGTCACATGATAGTGTGTGTCTATGTGCTTGTCAGTAGGAACTGGCTCCCTCATGATGCAGCATTAGCTTCAAGAGCTGTTACATAACTCTGAGAAAGTTTTGAATCCACAATTCCTCTGTGAAATCGTGGACTACATCTCCCAGAAATCCCTTATACGTGGCCGCTCCCACATATTAGGGGCTTGCCTTTTCATCATGGCTCCATAACACGCCTACGTGGCCTTGGATTGGAAATAATGACGGCTAGTGCGGTGGCTGCAGTAGAAATAAAGCTGCTAATGTTTTGAACATCCATCGCCATGGTTACTGGGATGTTATCACCAGAGGAGAAGTCGTAAAACATCACTCAGTGGAAACAGCTCCACGCTGGGTTTTATCAATATTTTGAAAATATTGCTCATGTTTTGCGCTAACCTGTAAAGGAAACCCGCCTGATGTCACTAACCAATTTGTAAATATCCAAATAACTAACAACAAAAGTCAGAATTCCCGAAACGTGACCCTCTTGCCTCCTCGTCCG
>NW_024622692.1:0-3011 GCF_008729295.1 Plectropomus leopardus
GAGACGGACAAAAGGGTGAAGAAAACAGAGAGGGAGCATGGTGCCAAGGGAGGTGATTTTAGGTGAAAGACAGAGTTTGAGACAACAGAAAAAAAACAAAACATTTTTGATTTACTGATACAGGAAGATACAGTTAATCATAATTAAAATTCTTCGCAATTTTTGAAAGAAATCCTCCTTAATATCAGAGGTAGACTAAAGAAGCTTCTCATTTCAGCAAACGGCAAAATCCACAGCCACCAGCCAGAAATAAGAAGCCTGCCTTTCTACCCGTCCCTGGCACATTTCATAAACTGTAGCTAGATTCAAAATTGGAGAAAAGAAAAAACCCACAGCTGACCCACCATACAAACTTAGCTGAGGTGCTGGAGCATCAAACTTTAGCAGGAAAAAAGCATCTGCACACTCAATCTGTGTAAAAATCTTCTTAAAGCAAGCTTTCAGATAGACAGCTTCTTCGAGACACAAACAGGCAGCCTGTAGCAAGTCAAGCCCGCCTCTAACCTTCTCCAGATTGCTTGTTTATCAGGGTTCCTTCAGTTTAAGGCAATTTAGGATTTAATTTAGAATGCTCTGTGGAATTGCATTTAAACAATTCTATATTTGCCATAATGAAATAAAGAAAAGAAAAGAAAAAAAAGCTGAAATGGCATCGGTAGTTCTGCCCAAACTTTTATTGCAACATAAAACCTGACTTTTTTGAGAAAAACAAACTTTGTGTTTCTCGCTCTGCATGCAGGATTCCACGACCTTAACTCCCATCGTGAGTTGGAAAAACGTTTTGCATAAAATACACAGAGCCTCGTATGCATTTCCTGATACCAGTTTCAGCCATGCCACTAAATCTTTCCTAAACAGCCAATTTACATGAAATTTGCTCTTCCCTATGTTGTCCAGGGAACAGTGGCAACAGACAATGGATCCTCTGAACATCTCATCAGTGCTGATGTTTCTGATATCCTCATTTGCGTGGCGTTAAAGTGAGAGGCATTCATTTTTTTAGACTTTTGAAAGATTTATTTAAGACATTCTATTGTCAGTTAAGGTTTTATTTTTAGGTTTATTCATTCTTTGCCTTTTATAGCTTTTAAAAGACACCTGGTTAATGTTTCCAGTTTTTTTTCTTGAAAAAAAGGCTATAGGTCCTCAGATATTACACTGTATGTCTTCATGCTAAAGATGATTTATGTAAACTAAAACATGAGAGTAAAGAGACGACATTGCTCTCGTATTGCGGTGAGGAGCTAGTTTGTATGAGATAGAAAGCATGAAAACATAAGATGGAAGATCAGACCCTTAAATTATTTTTTGTTTTGCTGTTGTTATATTTTTAAACTGTGTATTCTCATTTCTAGTATAACACGAGAAAAGCCATTGAGGGTGAGAACTAACTGATGTGTTTTGCTGATGTAACACTATCTCAGGATAACATTAGCTGAGTTTTACAGAGTTAAACTTCCCCAAATCCACTGAAGAGCAGGGCAGACCTGCTGACATGACCTGATGACTCCTAATCCTCTTTCCATGCTGAGTATTACTCTCATTTCACCTCTGTGCACACTGCTTCAACGTGTGGAGAAATGCAAATCTTAAGAGGCTTGCTGTGTCCAGCTACAAACTATGATTGGACAATACATATTTGGGGGAGGGTTTATTCAAACTCTTTATTTTTCTAAGAGGTAAGTTCCATGTGAGTGGACATACCTGCGAGAGGACTTGTGGCGTCCCTCCTCTTTCTCTCGGTGCCGTCTGTCCCTGTGTCTGTCCTCTTTCTCTCGGCTCGACCGGTCACGGTGGCGCTCTCCATAACTGCGCTCCTGGTACTCGCGGTAACGATACCGCTCCTCGTCGCTATGGAAGTCGAAAGAACAAAATCTTTGACTTTGTTGTGGTATTTTTGCATGCATGCCAAACAAGCTCCATTCTCTGAAAAAAACTGCTCTTTAACTAATATGTTGTCATTCTGTGTCTGTGACTAACGATATTCAGTGCCTATAAGTACCAGGCTTATATTGGTGCTGCCATTAACAAATACGTGTGCGTTTGTCCGTCTCACCTGGTGTAGCCCATTGCTGAGGGACTGTGCTCCCTTTCTCTCTCCCGCTCATGCGTCCTCTCCCGGGGTCTTTCTCTCTCCTTCTCTCTCTTGTCGTCTCGACGGGAATAGTAGTCCCACGGTTTAGAGTTATCCATTATTGGGGGCCAAGGAGGAGGCACACCTCCAGCCATGGGTGGAGGGTATGCACCTGACAAGGTAAAGAGGAGCAAAGCCGAAGACTTGGTTATTTACCTTTGCCATCAAATGTTTCCTGGGAATTAAACTTTGATTAAATCCAGTTAACAATCTGTAACAGCCAGCGATAATGCAAAGGGGTGTTAATGCATGTTTAAACCATTTGAACATACAGTTACTGTGTTTCCTTTAACATTACAGCCAGTCATACTAATATCTAGGGATGCATATCTGTGTGAAAATATCCTTGTTTCCACTGCATTAAATACATGACAGTGTTTATATTTTCCTACCTTGAGGGAATGGGTAGGGAGGGACAGAGCGTCCATCATAACCTCCACCATGGCCACTGTGGAAACAGAGCAAAGGCAACAGGTTACTGTGTGTGTGTGTGTGTGTGTGTGTGGATAATAGACTGTGTATAAAGATGAACATAGTGCCCCTACTCCCTCCCACTGTACAAAATAGTCTGTGCAGTGACGATCTCTTGCTGTATCAAATTGCGACCAAAGCACGCCTCTAACCATTCAACAGCAGCACCATTGACTGTGAGAACACCCACTGACACTTACAGCTGTCAATAATGATGTAAAAACCTACTTTTTATTGCATCAACAACATCAACATCAACAATTTAAAACCAAACTTAAAGAAAAACACCTGAACAAACATCAGCTTAATAAAAACGACCTAAAACGGCAGACACCATTTTTAGGAAAAAAAGTATTTGACGTGTACTTTGATTTTTTTAGTTTGGTCTATGTGCAGTACACTAACA
>NW_024622693.1:0-2122 GCF_008729295.1 Plectropomus leopardus
AGAGAGAGAGAGAGAGATGATGTATCACCCTGCCACCTTTTCACAACATGTAAAAAAATTTAACTTTAATAATGTTTAATAATATATTACTTTTCATTTATTTTGTATACACACATTAGAAAAACAGACAGAAGGTGAGACAGACAGACAGACAGACAGAGGGCAGCCTGTCATGTGTGATGCTGACTGAGGCAGTTTACACCTCTCTGTATCGTGCTGGCACGTAGTACAGCTGACCTGTGTGTCTCGCTCAATACACACACACACACACACACACACACACACACAGACAAGGAGGAAGAGGGAAATTGGATGATGGCGAGAACGCCCCTCCATTCACTGGAAACACACATTCACACACGCGCACTGGTGACACATTACATAACAGGAGCTTGTTTCAGTGCATGGACAGTGCCGACAGAACAAACGTGCATGTGGGAGGTGCCCGTACAGTAGCTGTGTTTTGGACTCTTTCTTCCTGGAAGTTGTCAATCAATTCTCTGAATGCTGCAAGGATAGAAACAGCCCCGACAGCTCCAGCTGGGGGACCTTTTCATTCAGCGAGACAAGGAAATACTTGTACACTTACACAGTGGAAGGAAACACTTCAGCGCTGTCATTAAGCAGGGAAATTGCTGCCTTTAAAAATGCTGAATATCAGCTGAATGCTGCCAAATCAAAACATCAGTGCCACAGTTGGCCTTGAAAAACCCAAATTGGCCAAATCAAAGCTGATGGTTGAAAATATCTCAGTTCCCCCGCTGAAAGCTTTTTGATTCACTAAGTACACACTTCATCAAACAAATGGAGAGACTTTCAATAAATTAAAAGAATCACTTTTTTTTTATTTTTGGCTCTCCCTTCTGTGTCTTTCCTGAAGTACGATTCTGCTTCAACTTCCCGACATGACCTCATTTCCTGCCGCCTCAAAGGTCACTTCCTATTGTGAGAATGTCCACAATCTGTGTCTCACACACACACACAATGTTGTCCCACACACAACCTGGGGCTGGTAATTTTCTAATGGAGTTTCCTGTCAGTCCTTAAACCCTGACCTGGATCACATGTCCTGTTTCCAAGGAAGACGTATGAGCTGTGATCCACACACACACACACACACACACACACACACACACAAATCCAAGGCCGCAGCTCCTGGGGCCTCAAAGCTGACCTTTTCAGACAGACTGTAATGTAGATAACCTTACACTAACTGACAGGCGATCCATCCAACAGCTCTGAGTGTGTGTGCATGCACGAGTTACCTTGGCGACCAACATCTGTTGCTGAGCCTCAATTTGTTGCTGTTGTCTTGTGGCCATTTCCTGCAGCTCGGAGAGGGTCAGCTCCACACGGGGAACCTGCACACCACAACACACATACATTAATACAGTACGTCCACAGAAAAAGTGTGTGTCCGTATGTTCAGGACTGTTACTGACATGATGAAAACCCAGAGCCCAGCTGCGCACACATATCACCTCACACTTCAGGTCACAGAGCACCTTCAGTGTGCTACAGAGATGTTATTAGGCCAGCAGCTAGTGGCCTTGGCAGAGTGGCAGAATTATAGCATTGCTTCAGGAGGAAAATAGCTGGAATCCTGTCTGCTGTGGTTATTACAGGCCTGTGACACAGACATCAACATCCGCTGGAAAAAATGTAATGGCACTGATCATTCGTCCTGTATTTTACTGTCAGAGGAGTGTCTTATCAAACCGGCCACACATTGGGACTCTTTGTTGTCTTGCTGTGTTTGTGGATGTTCTTCAGGACAAACATTTCTGTAATTGTAGGCCAATGTGTGTGTGTCTGTGTGTAAAAGGGCGGATTGGGGTAGAAATGCCTTTCGCAGACAACAGCAGAAGGTTTCTGCCCAGTCACATCCTGCTATTGTGTCTGCTCACTAATGAACACACACACTCAAAAACACACACTGCACCTGGTGTGGTGCATTCATTCTCAGCTTGACTGAGGCCACACACGATGCAATAGAAGTGATTAAAATGACTTTCCTGTGTGTTAACAGTCATGACGTCAGTTTATACTTACAGGGCCATAGACATAGAGTCAAATTTGGGATTTTTTTTGACATTTTATAGTATGACGTGTCTCGACATAC
>NW_024622694.1:0-1221 GCF_008729295.1 Plectropomus leopardus
CTCTCTCCCTCTCTCCTCCTCCTCCTCTCTCCTCCTCTCTCCTCCTCCTCTCTCTCTCTCCTCTCTCTCCTCCTCCTCCTCCTCCTCCTCCTCCTCCTGTTGTTGTGGTTGATACGGTCTTTCCCTCGGTGTCTTTAACCTTTTCGGTGTTGCCGTGGCGTCGGTTTGTAATGTGATTACTCCTGCTGGAGGAGGTGATGGGACTAATCTGTCTCTCCTGGTAGCAGGAGGCGGTGAGGAGGTGAGGAGGTGAGGAGGTGTTGTTGTTTTGGTACCTTTGAAGTGTTGAAAGCAGCGTCAGAGCTGAGAGGAGCTTTTCATTCGCTCCGTCAGAAACGTTTCAGGATTAACGAGCAGCAGCAGAGAAAACGCTGAGTCAGAGAAATGATCCTGATTTTAACATTAAAAACGCTCAGTTTTATTTATTTATTTATTTACAGTTTTTCAAATGTATTCATTCATTTATTTTATGGGTTAGGGTTAGGGTTTTTTTTACTTATTTTGTATGATTGAGTAGCCTCACTCGCTGTGTCCTATGATTTTAGAAATGTCCTAAAATCATAGAAATGTCCTTAAAATCATAGAAATGTCCTACAATTTAATGAGTGTCCTAATATCCTCAAAATGTCCTAAAATCCTAGAGATTTCCCAAGATCCTAGAAACAACCTTAAATCCTGGAAATAACTTACATGCATGGATATGTGTGTGTGTGTGTGTGTGTTTGTTTATGTATGTATGTATGTATGTAAGTATGTATATATATATATATATATATATAGATACATGAATACATACATATATTCCAGTAGCGCTCCTAATTAACAGTCCAGCTCNCTCTCTCCCTCTCTCCTCCTCCTCCTCTCTCCTCCTCTCTCCTCCTCCTCTCTCTCTCTCCTCTCTCTCCTCCTCCTCCTCCTCCTCCTCCTCCTCCTGTTGTTGTGGTTGATACGGTCTTTCCCTCGGTGTCTTTAACCTTTTCGGTGTTGCCGTGGCGTCGGTTTGTAATGTGATTACTCCTGCTGGAGGAGGTGATGGGACTAATCTGTCTCTCCTGGTAGCAGGAGGCGGTGAGGAGGTGAGGAGGTGAGGAGGTGTTGTTGTTTTGGTACCTTTGAAGTGTTGAAAGCAGCGTCAGAGCTGAGAGGAGCTTTTCATTCGCTCCGTCAGAAACGTTTCAGGATTAACGAGCAGCAGCAGAGAAAACGCTGAGTCAGAGAAAT
>NW_024622695.1:0-1979 GCF_008729295.1 Plectropomus leopardus
TGGTTTGGCCCGGCGTTCACCCGACGGTCCCGCCTCGTGTCTGATTCCACAGCTCTGTGATTATTTCGGGTGGTGGGGGAGAACCGGGGGGTGGGCGGTGGGGGGGTGCTGGTGCAGGGCAGCATCAGGCAGTTTTCGGAAGTTGACCTGTAAACACACGAAACAAAAGCAGCCGAGGAACCAGAGGAGGTAAAAATAGACGGCGACAGTACTGGAGGAGTTCCCACTGTGGGCCGGAGGAGGTGGACATGTATGGGCACAGAGCGGCCTCCCAGTATAACACACACACACTCCATCACACACACAAACACACACACCTGGATACAGAGTCCGGTTTCCGACCCTGAATGGTGAAGCCCAAAATGTATGCGCATACACTCCGTCTGCACAGGTGTGACCATGTTGGCCTTTGTGGACAGACAGAAAAACTGTGTGTGTCTGTGTGCGTGTCTGCGCGCCAGACGACATGTTTACAGATGATTTAGGGACTCTGCAGCACTCTCACACTCAGCAGAAAACATAATTTCACAGATGACGGCTGCTGTGCAGATGAGTTTGTGTGTCCTGCAGGGCTCTCACATGTTCATACGTGTCACATGGCATGTTTTGATTCTTGAAACATGTCAAAGGGATCGAGCTGAATCAATATCATGTTGGAAATGTGGTGAAACGTTTGTGGCTCGAGTCTGGTTTGAGGTGAATCAGCTGAGACGCTGCAGCCTCTAGAGGAGACTGAGTCATGTGGAAGGTCGGCCAGTTCGTTCATAATCCACCGTGACCCCATTAACCCCGAAACGGCGCCGGGCCAAACACGGTGCCGGCCAACCTCTCTCAAACACTGCAGCTCCTCCAACAGCAGAGCTGCACGCAGCCGCTTCCTGCAGCCTCTGCAGGAGGAGTTCGGCTGCTGCCGGCTCGGACAGCCAGAGATAAAGAGTGCAGATCAGCTGGCAGGCGCTGAGTCAGCACTCTGCAGGCTGTTGTGGGTAAACAAGGATTCCTCTGTGAGCTCTGAGGGTCGGGGCCTCCGGCTGCTGCTCCCGTCACGTGTGGGAATGAACTCCAAACAGCGGCGCTCATGCACAGCAACAACCACGTTAAACACATGCTGTAAACAGAGCGAGCACCGAAGTCATCCGATGAGGCCGATGGGTTCGCTCACACAGCTGCTTGTCAGGATCAAATCTAAAACAGAACTGAAGCCATAAAAATTATTAGTTCATCAGTTATTATTTACAGCAGATACTCAACTTACAGCCCGCGGGCCAAATCTGGCCCCCACTGTGGTGCCCTCAGGGGCCATTTTCTGATTGGCAGTGATTGACACTGTGAATTGTTTTGCCCCCCCCGACAGCGGTCCTAGCTAAGACCCTAATGTCTCAAAATCCTACAAATGGCCTTAAATCCTGAAAAAGCAGGTTGAGTGTTGCAGCTTTACAGGCTGAAGAAAACAGCAGGTCCTGACACAGAAGTGAAATCAGATGGAAACGTCTGCTGAGTCGCCTCAGAGTTATTTTTGGTTCAGCCTGAGATCACGTTTCCTTTCAGAACTTCCTGCGTCTCTGTGAGTCATTAGAAGCTGATGAGGCTGACTCCCAGAGTTTGGCACGCAAACAGCTGTTTGTTAGGAGTGCAGGATGTGGACACGTTCACTGTGTGTGACCGTGTGTGTGTGAACCAGTGAGCATCTTCAGGTGGTGGGGAAGGATCAGGTGAGCAGATTAAGCAGCTCTGCAGGTGTGACGTCGCTCAGCACCAGCTGTCTGCAGCCCTGTGTCTGCAGCTCTGTGTCTGCAGCCCTGTGTCTGCAGCTCTATGCCTGCAGCTCTGTGTCTGCAGCCCTGTGTCTGCAGCTCTGTGTCTGCAGCTCTCTTCCTGCAGCTCTCTGACTGCAGCTCTCTGCCTGCAGCTCTGTGTCTGCAGCCCTGTGTCTGCAGCTCTATGCCTGCAGCTCTGTGTCTGCAGCCCTGTGTCTGCAG
>NW_024622696.1:0-2104 GCF_008729295.1 Plectropomus leopardus
CTTTGTTAACGCCTGCCCAGTCTGTAACCAGAACAAGGCCCCACGGCAGGCCCCTGTCGACCACCTGCAACCTCTGCCTGTGCCTCATAGCCCCTGGTCCCACATCTCTTTGGACTTCGTCACCGGGCTGCCGCTGTCAGGAGTCAACACCACCATTCTGACAGTAGTGGACCGCTTGAGCAAGATGGCTCATTTCATGCCCCTGCCCAAGCTCCCATTGGCCAAGGAGACTGCTGAGCTGGTTCTGCAACACGTGTTCTGGCTCCACGGCCTCCCGTCCGACGTGGTCTCCGATCAAGGCCCCCAGTTCACCTCTGCATTCTGGAGAGAATTCTCCAGTCTTCTGGGAGCATCCACCAGCCTGTCCTTGGATTTCATCCCCAGTCCAACAGTCAGTCCGAGAGGATGAATCAGGAGATGGAGTTGGCGCTCCGCTGCATGGCCTCCAAGCACCCTGCCTCCTGGTCCACGCAACTGCTGTGGGTGGAATACACCCACAATACCCTCATCAGCTCCGCCACTGGACTTTCTCCTTTCCAGTGCGCTTACGGCTTCCAGCCTCCCCTGTTTCCTGCCCAGGAGAAGGAAACCGTCTGCCCGTCAGTGGAGGCCTTCATCCACCGCTGCCGCCAGACCTGGACACAGGCCAGGTCTGCACTTCTACGGGCCGCAGATCGATATTCGACAGCTGCCAACCGTCGCCGCTCCCAGGCCCCCCCTTACCATGTGGGACAGAAGGTGTGGCTGTCAACCCGGGACCTTCCTCTGAGGGTGGAGTCGAGGAAGTCGGCTCCCGAGTATATCGGTCCATTCCCCATCGAGAGGGTTGTTAACCCGGTGGCGGTTCGGCTCAAGCTGCCCCGCACCATGCGAATTCATCCCACCTTCCACATCTCCAGGATTAAGCCATTCTGGGAGAGTCCCCTGCAGCCTGCCTCCCAGCCACCTCCACCTCCTTGCATCATTGACGGGGCCCCTGCTTACATGGTGCACTGCCTGCTACGCTCTTGTCATCGCGGGAGGGGCCTGCAATACCTCGTCAACTGGGAGGGGTACGGCCCAGAGGAGCGGTCATGGGTTCCGGCCTGTCAGATCCTGGATGCGTGGCTCATTGAGGAGTTTCATTGCCAACACCCTGACCAGCCCTCCAACACCGTCTCAGCACGAGGGGGTCCCAACACCGACCCTCAGTCTCCTCCTGCATCTGGGGCATCTGGATCTGAAGAGGATGACGTGAGCTCAGCCTCAGAGGAGGACAGTTCTCTCTCTGGGGACGAGGGTGCTGGGATGGAGGCCTCCGGAGTATTCCCCATCGGTGCCTCTGCCTTCGCAGACTGCTCATCTGGCTACGACCCCCTCGCCTGCCTCCAACCACTCCTCTGCTCTCTCCCCGTCGGCACCTCCGCACGAACAGCCGGCTCTTTGGGCCACGGAGCTTCCTCCTCGTCGTCATCGGCTGAAGTAAGCTACTTCTCTTCCCCTCACACCAAAAGAGAACTGAACTGTTTGGAGCCGGGGACTCAGGAGCTCCCCCTCGGTTCCACGGCCGACTTCGGCCACGTCTATTCCCCTCGTCTGAGCCCCAGAGACTGTGTGAGGGCTTTCAGCCCGAAGAACGAACTTTATTCTGTGTTTATTCTATCTGCTCCGTACCTTGTTTGCTGTGGTGAAAATAAAGTTCCTGTTCCTGAGCACCAGTGTACTGCATTTGGGTCCAAACCACACCCGTTTCACTTTTCATGAACAGTTTCACGTGCTATATGGGCTACACATGAACACATAAATTCACTGCGTTTGCCAAAAAAAAAAAAAAATTCACAGATTAAAAAATACACAGCATTATCATAAATAGACTCATGTATTTAAGTATGTTTTACAGCCTGTGTCTCTATACCACGAACAGGGTAATGCATCATTTTCTGTTGCAAAAAACATGCTTAGGATATATTCTCAAAAAACATCAAGTATGAAGATGATAAAACAATGTTTGTTGTGTTTTTGCGCGGTTTAAGACAGCGTCTGATAGCACATGATATGGAGAAACATTAAAAACAGAAACTGTATACTGTATTTTTACATTTGACCCTACAACTGTTCTTTAATA
>NW_024622697.1:0-2864 GCF_008729295.1 Plectropomus leopardus
TGTCCTAAAAACAGCTAAAAACCACAATAAACAACATGAAATAGCATGCTGAGACGCGCCATGGCACAGAAAATTGCAAAAAAAGGCCAAAAACACCATATTTTGGCAGGTGCAAAAAATGACCGAAAAGGCAAGGCTATACTATGGCAAAAGTGTCAAAATATGGCATGTCTCAAAAATAGCTGAACACCACTTTAAAACGCCTAAAATAACTTGCTGAGACACACTATAGCATAGAAAGTTGCAAGCAGGACCAAAAACACCATAATTTGGAATGTGGAAAAAAAACACCGAAATTGCAAGGCTATAGTATGGCAAAAAATCTCAAAATTTCGAATCCAAAAATAGCTTAAAACTGTATAATATAGCTTGTAGAGACGCATCATGGTATACAACGTTGAAATAATGTCCAAAAAAGGCTAAAAATTTGATAATATAGCATGTCAAAAAATTGACCGAAAATCCCTTACATTCGTATAGTATGGCAAAAAAAATGTCAAAATACGACATGTCCCAAAAATAGCTGTAAATTCCATAAAATTGCGTGCCGAGACACAGCATAGCATAGAATGTTGCAAAAGCGTCCTAAAACACCATAATATAGAATGCTGACATAATAGTACAGTATGTCAAAAAAGTGTCAAAATATGACCTACTGAAACAACAATCAATCAATCAATATATTATCTCTATAGCCCTTTACAATTACGAAAAAAGGTACCCAAAGTGCTTTACAGCAGTGTCAGAAATAATAGTGTAGATAAACAGTGTAAATAACAATAAAGCAAAAGAACCAGAAAACAATACATAAAAAATACAAAGGGAGGTGCTACACAGCTGCAAAGTGTTAAAAGCCTTTCAGATAAGATAAAACAAGATAGAACAGTATAAACAGGATAGCCGTAGTCAGAGATTAAAAGCCATTCTAAAAAAGTAAGTCTTCAGTTTAGACTTAAAAAGGCCGAGATCAGTCGGGGTGCGAATGTCGGGGGGCAGCTTGTTCCACAATCTGGGAGCAGCGACAGCAAAGGAACGGTCACCCCACTGTTTATATTTCGACCTTGGGACATCTAGCAGAAGCTGACCAGAAGAACGCAAGGCCCTTGTGTGATCACGGATAGTTAAAATCTCTGACAAGCAGAGAGGAGCCAGGCCGTGAATGGCATTAAATACAAACAACAAAAGTTTAAAATCAATTCTAAACCAAACTGGGAGCCAGAGGAGTGACAACAGGATAGGGGTGATGCGCTCACGTCTGGATGTGTTGGTTAAAAATCTGGCAGCAGCATTCTGTACAAGTTGGAGACGAGAAAGGCAAGACTGGCTAAGACTGACGTAAAGGGCATTGCAATAATCGAGTCTCGAACTAACAAATGCATGAATTGCCTTCTCAAGGTCCTGCCGATTGAGAAAGGGCTTCACTTTGGCCAGGAGACTAGGCTGAAAAAAGCTTGTTCTAACAACAGAACTGATCTGTTTATCAAATTTCAGGCCATTGTTGAATATTACCCCAAGATTTTTTACTTCTGGTTTAAGGAAGGGAGCCAGAGTGCCACAATTTGTTACAATAGCATTAGGCGTACAAGAGGAGCTAAACAAAATACATTCAGTTTTGCTGTCGTTCAAGTGCAAAAAGTTATGTGCCAGCCACTGCTTTATGTCACTGATACAGCTCAGTAAGTTATTAAGTGCAGTGCCTTTGTTGGGTTTCATGGGCAAATATAACTTTAAGTCATCTGCATATAGATGGAAAGACAGGTTATGTTTAGTTATAATCGATCCCAGTGGTAGCAAATATAAGGAAAATAGGGTAGGGCCGAGCATAGAACCCTGTGGCACCCCACAAGGGAGAAATGCATGTGATGACGTGCATCATTGGAGGTCACCAATCAACACAGAGAAGCTTCTATTGGCCAGGTACGACCTAAACCATTGAAGAGCGTTGCCACGGATGCCTACAAACTACTCCAGACAGGATATGAGGACTGTATGATCAACTGTATCGAAAGCTGCTGTGAGATCCAGGAGCACTAGCACAACGGCTGAAAAGTACATAAAATAGCATGTTGTAGGGATTTGGCTTTAGCACGGGGCAACCCTTTATGTGATCAGGCCTCATGCAAAAGGTCACCAATTGTTAAAGCATGGCTATCAGAAATAATTGATAACTATTAAAAATACTTAGTAAATTATGTTAAATAATGTGACTTAATTTACATTAAATCAACTCGTGTTTCACCATTCCCAGAAAGGGAAAAATGATAGCCAATCAAAAGCCCATAAAAAAAGAAAATCAGTCTCAAAATACACTAAATTATCAATTTTGAACTCTGATCAATAATTAAATTAATAATTATAACCAAAATTACCACATTGATAGAAAAGAGTAAAGGATTTTGGAGCTCTTGACACAGTAGTTGGCGATTTACTCAATTTTGTACAATATTAAGTAGACAGCAAATATGATTACACAAATGTTTATTCCAAAAGGGAAGCAAAACAAACAAAACACAATATGTCCTAAATCCCAATATATACAAGTATATACACGTACATAATAGTGTGTGTGTGTGAGCCGGCAAAGGAACATAGAAAAGGTGGAAATTTCTGTCTGTGCTTCTATTGAGAGCTAATTAATGAGTGTATGTATGGATCTAATATGTATATAAGGTGCCTTGGTTAGTAAAAGGGTGTTTAGTTGCATGCAAGAGCCTGTCTGTGTGAGGCATGAACAAACTAAATCCAAACCAACCAATAACCTAATAAAGAGATCACAAAAACCACCCGTTCAGTAGTATTACATCAATACATGGTACGCACGATATGATAAAAGACAAAGTAAACAGTCTTGCTCAGCCAGTACT
>NW_024622698.1:0-1093 GCF_008729295.1 Plectropomus leopardus
CAGTACATATCTGATCTGTTCTGGAAGCACTGGATAAAGGAGTACCTCCCTCTGCTACAGGAACGACAGAGATGGACTGGAGTTCAGAGGAACCTTGTTGCAGGAGATCTAGTTTTGCTTATGGACAGTACCGCGCCTCGTAATTCCTGGATGATGGGACGTGTCTTGCAAACTTTTCCGGATCACAAGGGATTTGTGCGTCAAATTCGGATCAAGACAAGGACCAGTTGCTTGGACAGACCCATATCCAAGGTGTGTTTGTTGCTGGAGAAGGAGGAGGCAGCATGAGGACATTGCTGACCTCTACAGGGACTTTGTGTTTTCCGGACTTAGCTGGACTCTGCCCTATCGGTCATGGAGATGACCAGAAGAATGAATACTTATGGACTTGAACAATTTTTTTGGGACATTTTTTGCATTTTTTGAAATTGATATGATGATTTATTATGTCTCTTATTGTGTTTTGAAATGTGAATTATTATGTGGGACCTAATAATTAGGGGCTGGTGTGTAAGAGACATACAGATAGAAGCTGAGGATCACGGTGTTTGAGTGTGTGTGGGTTCGGGGTGGTTCCCACGGGAGTAGGCGTGTGTGTGTGTGTGTGTGTGTGTGTGTGTGTGCATAAAGGTGCGCGCTCACCGGGTGGTCCAGATGAGAGAGAGTCAGGGTTGGCAGCCGTAATTTTTTGTTGACCGCTCTTGCCATTTTATTCACTCATTCATCACATTTTTATCAGATAAATCCGCTGGTTTCCGTTTCTTCCATATATCCACCTTGTAGGGCTGTGATAGCCTGATGTTTTCTGCACAATAAATGCACGGAAAAGCGTTTTGGATCTCAGCGTTATGTGTCATAATAAACTATAGCGCGTCACACAAATACGAATCCAAGGATCCAACCTCACACTCTCTGGCAGCTAAGGTAAATGTTTCTTATTCAGGTCGTAGTTCGAAGTTTAAAACATTAATAATCATTTTATTATTGTTGTAATTCTGATGAAAACGACAGAAGCTGATCAGAAATCTTTTAAGTTGATTTTAGGTTGAAAGATGAATTTAAATTCTGAATTCATCATCATATCTGTTGTTTC
>NW_024622699.1:0-1865 GCF_008729295.1 Plectropomus leopardus
GGTGCAGCAGGTGCTGCAGGTGCAGCAGGAGCAGCAGGTGCAGCAGGAGCAGCAGGAGCAGCAGGTGCAGCAGGAGCAGCAGGTGCTGCAGGTGCTGCAGGTGCAGCAGGTGCAGCAGGTGCAGCAGATGCAGCAGGAGCAGCAGGAGCAGCAGGTGCAGCAGGTGCAGCAGGAGCAGCAGGTGCAGCAGGTGCAGCAGGAGCAGCAGGAGCTGCAGGTGCAGCAGGTGCAGCAGGAGCAGCAGGTGCAGCAGGTGCAGCAGGAGCAGCAGGAGCAGCAGGTGTAGCAGGTGTAGCAGGAGCAGCAGGTGCTGCAGGAGCAGCAGGTGCAGCAGGTGTAGCAGGAGCAGCAGGTGCTGCAGGAGCAGCAGGTGCAGCAGGAGCAGCAGGTGCAGCAGGAGCAGCAGGTGCTGCAGGTGCAGCAGGAGCAGCAGGTGCAGCAGGTGCAGCAGGTGCAGCAGGAGCTGCAGGTGCAGCAGGAGCAGCAGGTGCAGCAGGTGCAGCAGGTGCAGCAGGAGCTGCAGGTGCAGCAGGTGCAGCAGGAGTAGCAGGTGCAGCAGGTGCAGCAGGTGTTACCCAGAGGATGGCGCTGCGGTCGGAGGAGCAGCTGAGGACGCAGCGGTCGTGGCAGCAGAGTCGAGCGGCGCTGACGGCGTTGCTGTGACCTCGTAACACTTTCACTGGAACCTGTAGACACGTGAACGCATCACAGCTCTGTTTACCAAAGCAAACATGCTAATAACATGCTGATAACATGCTAATAACACGCTAACGCTGAACATGCTGAGCTGATGAACAGTGGAAACGTTCATGGTCATCCTCTAAATGTTCTCAGTGAAGGCAGAAAGCTAAACTAACTTATACCGGCTCAAATTTGTCTTGGCAATAAATCTCCAGGACAAACTTCAGAGACTCGGCGTCCTCTGAAGCTGCTGTCGATGGCCTTTGGCGGTTCTTTTTCATTACATGAAAGTAAGACAAAAAACTGCCTTCATTTTCTGTTACATGTAATTTTTCAGGAAATTTTTGTGTTGTTTTACCAATTTCTTGCTAACTTTTTCATAATTTCTTTTTTTTACAAACATGAGAAAAAGTCAGTGAGCAGTGTTGTAAGACATGTTTCAGAAATTGAACATTAGATTTTTGAAAACTGTTTTAAAAAGCAAGGGAGAAATGTTGAAAGAAAAAAGGAAAAAGCAATAGCAAACTATATTTATAAGGACGTATTTAAAATTATGTTAAAGGAAAAAAACTATTTATAATTCTATATTTAAAATCATGTTACAGTTGTGTTTGGGGGTTTTGTAATTTTGGGACATTTCATTTGTAACTCACTGCCTTTTATTACATCTGAAAGAGACAATTTGAGTTTTCAAAGGGTTAAAACTTACATAAAAACCTGCATATATAAAACAGTATACAACGGAAGAACCCCAAAAAATCATCTGTGGGTGTGTGGTACTAATACTTATAATTGTATTTAATGAATAGTTTTACTACAGTAATAAAGATTACAGTACTTACTGAGTACTCGTTACTTTCCTCGGCCTGTCAGTGAACGCACCGTGGCTAGCTAACGTTAGCCGCGGAGCTAACCGTTCACAGGTGGTTTTCTTTACCTGAGCGTCCCGGCTCCACTCTGCTCCCGCCGCGGTCTCCTCCCGCTGCTCCTCCCGCTGCTCCTCCGGCCTCCGCTCCTCCTCTTTACCTCCTCCAGGCTCCTCCACCGATAACGGGTCCGTGTTTTTGGACATTTCTTCAGAAACTTTCAGTAAAAACTTCCTTAGCCTGAGAGGCAGCTCACAGCCGGGAGTTACCATGACAACAGCCCCCTCAGCCGCGGGAGTTGCCACGGTGACAGTCTCC
>NW_024622700.1:0-4959 GCF_008729295.1 Plectropomus leopardus
GTGTGTGTGTGTGTGTGTGTGTGTGTGTGTGTGTGTGTGTGTGTGTTTTCCTCCGCTCTCATGCGATTAGTCTCTGCAGAGATGGGCTCTGACATTTAACCATGTCACAGCAGACCCCCGAGCACAACAGCTACTTTCTAACAGGATAACATCCTTATTGGTGATTAGATTATAACACACACACACACACACACACACACACACACTTCTCTCCTCCTGTTTGGTGCTTCTCTTTTCTCACAGTCATCCTTACATTCAACTAAAAGATCTGACAGTATTAAATTCAAATGTTGCAGCAGCACAGAGAGGCTGAGAGATTAAACATGAATTTGAATTAAATAAATAAAAATTAAACAAGAAATTTTAAATAATAAAAGAAAGAAAACAAACAAGAAAATTACCCCCCCCCACACAAAAAAAAAATCTGAATTTAAAAAAAATATGTATACCTTTTCTCTGTAAAGTATTTTTTAAAAGAATTAAATTAATTATGCATGTATTTTTCTGGAGTCTTTAAATTTACCTCCTCTTTGGAGCTAGTTTTCAGGTCATTATCTTTTCACCTTTTATTCATTTCTTGCAGCTTGCAGGACATTTCTTGCCAAGTTGCTACTTGCCTTTTTTTACTTATGTTTTCGAAAGAAATCAAACCAATTTGCTTTGGTTTCAAGGGTTAAATGGACAAAGACAGTTGTGCTGTCATGGTAGATTAAGTGTGTAACATTTAAGAATTTTATCTTAAAAAACTGATTTTTTGGCAGCATTTTGAATTCTGCACTCATGTAAACTGTTGAACTGTTGCAGTCTGTGGGAAAATTACATCTTTAAACATCAGTTTTTCACTCACGGATCAAATCAATCTTTGTAAAAACTAACGATCAACATCTCTGCTGTCTGCATGAAGTCTGCAGATTATCAGTTTAGTCTTGATGAGTGAAATTTTGGCAGCAGTTTGAAATCTGCCTCTCCATGCACAGACAGCTGATATCCTGCCCCCTGCTGGTCGGCTCTGTCAGTGTGAAGCCTCTTTGGTTTCTCTCTCGGAGCTCACTGTGATACTGACTTGGTGTCTGAGGTTGTGAGTTTAATTCTCGTGATGCAGAATAAACATTTTAATGCCACATTGTTCATTGTCTTCTGATACTTCTGCTGCTAAAAATGCCCGGCTCGACCCAAAACTGCACAGCAGCTATTATTTAACTTTTGGTGCTTACTGTGTGTTTCTCAAACTGTTGAATTATTCCATAAATCTGCTGCACATCAGAGAGCGGTCACTCTGTGTGACTCAGATTTTGGGACTGTGGGCAAAGAAAGTCACTTTTAGTTTTTGTGGTTCAGGTTTGAGGAGCTGCTGACAGAAAGTGGAGTACGTCTGCCTCCATCACTCCCTCCTCTCCGCCTCCTCGCGGCTCTCACATGTGACATCCGTCTCTGACCGTTTTAAAATCCAATCCTCCGACCACGGAAAACAATTTTCTCCCCCTCGCCTTCAGCTGCGGCTCTCCTCTCTGCAGCGAGCGTTTTATTATCCACTCTGAGCAGAAGCTGATCACATCTAAAGGGTGCTTCTCCTCGCCGCCGATGTCTTCTTATCCTGCCTCCCATCATGCTCTCCTCCTCCTCCAGGTCACGCCGCGTGACCTCCTGCCTCCGCCTCGGCTACAGTTAGACTGCTGGAGAAAATAGTGGCCTCCGTCTGCAGCTTTCAGAGTCTCCAGAGCTCACGAATGTGCTGCCAGCGAGCAGCGCTGCCAACATGTGTCACACAAGAGCTTTTTGAGGCCGAAAGCAGTCTGGCTGGAGGCAGCGCGCTGTGATTTTCACGCTGCTTTCTGTCTTCAGCCTTCAGACTCTGTGAACGAACAGTTTTTGTTTTTTTTTTTACTCCTGGCTCAGAAAACATCATGTGTCACAGTCTGTGTTTATCAAAGTATTGGACTGAAATAAAAGATAAAGCTCAAAAACGTAAAGAGAGACGATGTACGTTTTTAAGGAAGAAATAAGACATTGTTTGTATTCATGAAAATTTTTGCTGATTTGATCACACTCTGGGGAATTTACTGCAGCCTTATTTGGTCAGGTATGACCAGGAGTTTAAGCCTTTGAAAGCAGAACAAATTGGCTTTTTTTCTTTAAAAACACATGGGAAGTATACAATGTGCAACTTAAATGAAACTGACCCCAAAAATAAGAAAGACAATTTTAAGAAGTACAAGAAAATTTCCTGATAAAGACAAAAAAAATACACACATAAAATAAAAAAGTGCCTAAAAGATACAAGAAAGAAAAAAGAAAAAGAGGACAAAAAAGAAAAACAAAAGACCAGAAAAAAGTGCCAAAAAAATCTGTAACATGAATTTAAATATGTATTTGTGATCATAGTAATTTTCGCTTTCTGGACATTTTTTCCTAACTTTTTGAAAATAATTTTCTAAATCTTCTTTCTAATCTGAACAACACAGCATTAAAATGTTCATTCTGCATCACGAGACTTAAACTCACAACCTCAGACACCAAGTCAGTATCACAGTGAGCGACAAGAGAGAAACCAGAGAGGCTTCACACTGTGACTGAGCCGACCAGCAGGGGGCAGGATATCAGCTGTCTGTGCATGGAGAGGCAGATTTCAAACTGCTGCCAAAAATTCACTCATCAAGACTAAACTGATAATCTGCAGACTTCATGCAGACAGCAGAGATGTTGATCGTTAGTTTTTACAAAGATTGATTTGATCCATGAGTGAAAAACTGATGTTTAAAGATGTAATTTTCCCACAGACTGCAACAGTTCAACAGTTTATATGAGAGCAGAATTCAAAATGCTGCCAAAAAAATCTGTTTTTCAGATAAAACTCCTAAATGTTACACACTTAATCTACCATGACAACAAATTTTTATCATTTTTTTCATGAACCTTGAAGATTTCTTCAGCAATAATTTGCAAGTATATGTTTATAGCCAAACATTTGGATGCACTTTGGGCTCAAATTCTGCAAAAATAAAAAATCTGATGGTTTGTGTCGGACAGTCTGAAGACGCCCTTTAGAGAGTTTGGTGTTATTTCAGCAAAAAATATGGAAGGAGATTTAGAACTGAAGAATAATTGAAACTTCAATTTAATAAACTAAAGGTTTGAGTTTCTTATATTTAAAAATCTAAATATTGACTTTATTATCATCAGAGAAGTCGCACATCACTCAGTCATCACTAGATTGTGTTTTATTGATATTTTGAAAAGATCGCTTCAGTTTTGCAGTAATCGAAATTCCTCTGGTGTCAGTACTCAGTACGCTGACCACCATCACTGTAGGTAACACACTGACTATAGATCCAACTCTCTCCAAAACATCCAAACTTTCCCTTTAATGTCCTTTAAACAAATGATTCTGCAGAAGAAACTCGTCCAACATTTACTCATCTCCAATCTGGACTGTTACCGTCCCCGTCTGACCGTCCGGAGACAAACTGCCGCCGAGACGTTTGAGCTCACACAGAAACAGTTTGGTCTCTGCTCATCTGTCAGCAGCAGCTTGAGTTACGCTCAGACGTCTGTCAGGTGTTTGTGTGTGCAGCTTCATACCTGCGCGACATGTTTCAGCGGCTGGCTCTGAGCCTGGACCAAAACACCACTGCATTTTTTCACTCCATCAGTCTTGTTTCTGCTCGCGCTCGCGGCCCGCTTTATGGAAAACATCTCAGGAAATATTGGATTCATTACCGTGAAATGTGGTTCATCATTCATGCTTCCCCTAATAACTTAACTAACTCCTCTGACTTTTTTATCTTTCATGTGTCCAACGCTTTGATTTATGAGCAAATACCTGCAGAACTGATGACATCCACAGACCAAAACCAGAGGCATTACAACACGTGCTTCAAATCATGTTAGCATCCTCGCTGTGAGCATGTAACATACTGATGAGTGTTTGTCTGTGAAGACTCACACAGCTACGATGGCAGATTGAGGCCACAGTAGATCAAAATTTAAATTAAGAAAACATTAAGGGCAATATATTAACAAAAAAAACTCCGAATTTACAAGACTGTCACAAAATTGCATGAAAAATGTTAGATATTGTCTGTATATATAAAGACACAAATCTGTGAGAAAAAAACACCAATCTACAGATGATAATTTATAAGAGAGAAAAACCCAAATAAAATAGTTACAGAGCAACTCGGCAACAAATGTCCTGCAAATTGCAAGAAATTAGTAAAAAAAAATTTTTTAAAAAGCTAGAGAGAAATGTCAAGAGATTATCATAATTCTGTATTTAAAAAAATGTTTCGGAGAATTGTTATAATTTTATGAGCACTTTTCTTTAAGGTAATTTCATTTCCAGATGATTTTACAAGATTTTGCAATTGCAAAAAATTAGTAGGTTTAGAATTTTTTTTTAAAAAAGCTAGAGAAAAAAGTCAAGAGAACTATACATTTATAATTGTCATACTTATGTATTTCAAAAATATTGTGCAGAATTGTTATCATTTTTCCGCAGGTTTTTTTTTGGCTAATTGCCTTGTTTTTTGGGCTTTTTTTCATTTGATTTGTTCATTGTTTTTTGCTAATTATCAGGTGATTTTCTTTTCTTTCTTTTCCTTTTCTTTTTTCTTGTTTACAGTTTTTTTAATTTAAGAAATTAAGCCATTTTTTTTTCAAGTTCCAAAAGATCAAAAGGAACATTTAAAAGATGGCACTTCATATGAAAAATATTTCTGCCCCCTGATATGGATTTCTAAAAGTAATTTAAATGTTAATTATATTTATCGGATGCAGGTTATTTATTTATTTATCAGTGAGGCGGTGAGGTCTGAGAGCTGCGTCAGCTTCAGGATCAACATGTGGAGAATATAAAGAAGTCTGAGGAACAACAGAGATAATCGACCCAAATACTGCAAATACACTAAAGTATACACACACACACACACACACACACACACACACACACACACACACACA
>NW_024622701.1:0-2199 GCF_008729295.1 Plectropomus leopardus
AACTTTTGAACCCGAGACGAATTATTTTGATTTCTTTCAAAACTATGAGAAAAAAGTCAATGAGCAACTTGGTAAGAAGATTATTTCCAGATGTTTTTTTTTTGCTTTTTGCCTTTGGTCAGATAGGAATTTTAAAATTTGAAAGGGGGAGAGAGAGGGGATGAGGTGCGAGTCAAACCTGCGGTGGCTGGGGCGAGGACATAGCTTCTGTATATGAGGCACCAAGTAAGCTACTGGGGGCCTCTTTATTATCTTTAAAGCAGGAAAAAAAAATAAAAAGCTAGGGAAAAACTTTATTCATAATGATCATATTTAAAATTATGTTACAAACTTATTCTAATTTTAATGGACTTTTTCCAGGTCATTCCTGTGTTTTTTTTTAAATTAATTAATTATTTTTTTAAACCAATTTTAGGCATTTTCTTATGCTCTTCACTCATATCTTGCTAATTTTGAGGTCAGACCTTTAGTTGCTCATTGCTCTCTCCCCATGTTTTTGAAAAAAAAAAAAAAAATCAGGGCAATTTGCTCAGATTTAGGGTTAATGTTTAGGGGGCTGCAAGTTTTTCAGAAATCGTCTTGGCTGAGAAACAACAAGCTCTAACGTGTGCTGCAGGCAACATTTTGGCTCAAAAACTGACGTCTATAGCATGAACACCTGACAGAGATCTGCATAAATACTATATGAATTCTCTGACATTTAACATAACGAGTACTTTGCCATTTAAGAATTAAGTACTTTTGTTATTCTTCAGAGTACTTTACATACTCTGACTAATCTCGTCCACCAAGTAGTGCGAAGAAAAATGAGAACTCGATATATAGGTATATAGGTAAATTGAGGACAAAGGTTTTGTTCTTGTTTCATTGCATGGAAACCTGCTGGCTAACTGAAACTAGACTATTTGCCTAAACACAGTGCAGCCAGTTAAATGTTTCAGGAGATAAACTGGTGAAAAAAATTTGAGTCACGTCAACCAAATCTACACTGACAATGTGTCAGAGCTTTTGAGCACTTTTTCCTTGATGACTTCATTAAAGACGTGTGAAGCTGAAGTGTTCAGGCGATTTTGTGTGTGTGTGTGTGTGTGTGTGTGTGTGTGTGTGTGTGTGTGTGTGTGTGTGTGTGGTACTGTAGTGTGAATCCTTGTCAGTGCAGACGTGTTGAAGCTGGCAGTGAATCATCTTGTTGCATAACACCAATCAGCTCTCAGCAGCACACCTGTAGCACACGGCTTATTACGCTGAAGCATACGTGTGTGTGTGTGTGTGTGTGTGTGTGTGTGTGTAATCATTCTTCATTATGGCCCGCTAAGCTGCCAGAGAAACCCACGCAAGCTGAATCACTCCAGCCTTAAAAACTCTTCTTAAGTATTTGTTTCTTTTATGTTATTGAATAAGTAACTAAATGGCTTCATTGATTCTTTGTTGCATTTGTAAGTTTGTTGTTGTGAACATTTTTATTTATTTTTGAGTGATGTATTGTATTTTATGTCTTCGTTTCATGCTCAGCAAAGTGATGTGTAAATTGATGTTTGCAGTCTTCAGTCCTCACTGCTACATGTCACTATAAATCTCACACGCTGGACCTTTAATTGTCGGTGAAAAAATGTAAAATTGTGTTTTTTTCCCCAACCAGACCAAAGACATTCATATATATCCATACATTCATACATATGTATTTTTATTTTACAATAATATAAAATAACAAAAACACGCATTTGAGAAGCCAGAACCCAGAAATGTTTTTTTGTTTTTTTTTTTAAATTTTTTACTCTTGAGGCTGTCCTCGGTGATTAGTGGGGTGAACAACATAGCAGAAACACGAACTGCTGCCTCCTAAATACAAGTTAAGTTGACTCAAGGCCAGACAGTTTCAGCAAAAACGTATAACCTTCATTAAGGGAAGGAATTGTTGCAGGACTGTTGCATTACACTGCATTAGTTTTACCTGGCGACAGAGTGTATGAACTGCATGTGTGTGTGTGTGTGTGTGCTGCCAGTCGCAGCATGTAGGTTGGCCATGCCCCGCAGCAGTGAGAGACTCAGAGATCCCAAAGTGCTGAGACGTAGATTTACGGTCTAAAACAGAACAGTCTGTCTGAGAACTGCTGAGAACAGATTACCTGCAGAGCACACGGGCCTCTCACTCTGTGTGTGTGTGTGTGTGTGTGTGTGTGTGTGTGTGTGTGTGTGTGT
>NW_024622702.1:0-1287 GCF_008729295.1 Plectropomus leopardus
CATTATTTTTGACCATGCAGTGCACAGATCACAGTCTATTAAAGGTTGTGAAGAACGTAAACGATGGTCAGACTTCACATGCAGCTCCTGAGCATAACAGATAAATATTTTTTTTTTTAAAAATTAGGGGAGTGCGATATCACTGTGTTCACCAAAATACAGGTATAATTTTATTATGATATAAAAAGTCATGGTGTGATAATGGCAATATTTTGACTTGTTGATGTAATGTTATACACGACAACAGCAAGCATGGATTAAAGCAAAATGCCTACTACTTTTAGGTTCATTTGAACCTTTCAAACCTAGAAACCAAGCATTTAAACCTTTGAAAACTGAGGAAGTTGGTTTGATTTCTTTCAAAAAATGCAATTGACAACTCGGCAGAAAATGTCCTGCAAATTCCCCAAAAATGTTAAAAATATGATGAAGAAATTACTTGATAATTAGCTAAAAAAAAAAAAAGAAAAAAGAATAAGAGGGAGAGAATTATTAGGATTGTTTTAAATATGGGAGAATGTCCAGAAATTTACTCTAGGTTCACCTGGGTTACAGAAACAGATATAGATATATGTTATTATTATTTTTCCTTGTTTTTTGTTCATGCCAATATGCTCAGGTTTAATCATATATCAAAAATTGCTACAGAAAAAAATACTATATAAAATATATTTTAAAAAATCTATCACTCTCTGTCTCACTATCCATCAATATACTGTATCGATCTATCTGTCTATCTATCCATCTTTCCTTTTTTGCTTTACTTTTGTATTGTGTCCTAGTGCACTATGTATTTTTATTTTATTAGACTAATGTTTACTGACTGGCTACTTTTTCTGCTCAGTCTGCTCTTTGTTAATTATCTTTTGTTTCATTTTTTATGTAAAATGTAAGTTTAGGGTTTTCTGTTTCCATTTTTTGTTTTTGTTGTTTAATTAACTTTATTTGTGTGCCAATAAAGTAAAATATACTAAACTAAAATTTAAAAATATATTTATAAGCCTCTGGCTTCTTGACCTCTCATGGCACAAGTTTGTTTTTGTTTATTGTTCATCTGGATTTTATGAAGTTTTTTAACTGTGCAAACAAACTACATTAAATGAACTAAACTGAACTGAACTTTAAAAAATGAAAAAATAAAATAATAAAATAAAATTCAATTTAATTTAATTCAATTAAAGCCTCTGGCTTCTTTACCTCTCCCAACAGGTTTTTTGTTTGTTTGTTTGTTTTGTTTATTGTTCTGTGTGCAAACAATCTACATTTAAATGAACTTTTACAAAAAAA
>NW_024622703.1:0-2667 GCF_008729295.1 Plectropomus leopardus
ATGGAAAAAAGTCAAAAAATGACATGTTCCAAAAACACCTCAAAACAGCTGGAAACTGCATAAAATAGCATGCTGAATAATGCCATGGCATAAAATATTGCAAAAAAAAGGCAAAAAACAGCGTAAAATGGCATGTCGAAAAAATGACCAAAAGACCAAGGCTATAGTATGGAAAAAAGTCAAAAAATGACATGTTCCAAAAACACCTGAAAACAGCTGAAACAGGCATAAAATAGCGTGCCGAGAAACGCCATGGCATAAAATATTGCAAAAAAGGTCAAAAAAACTGTTAAATGGCATATCTGAAAAATGACTCAATGAGCAAGGCTACAGCATGGAAAAAAGTGACACAATGACATGTTGAAAAAACACCTGAAAACAGCTGAAAACAGCATGAAATAGCATGCTGAGACACGCCTTGGCATAAAATGTTGCAAAAATTGCCAAAAACACAATAATATAGCACGCTGAAAAAATGACCCAAAAAGAAAAGCTACAGCATGGGAAAAAGTCAAAACATGACATTTCCCAAAAACACCCGAAATAAGCTGAAAACCACATGTAATAGCATCAGGAGACACACCTTGGCATAGAAGGTTGCAAAAACTGCCAAAAACACAAAAATATTGCACGTCGAAAAAATGACCCAAAGAGCAAGGAAAAAGGTCCAAAAATGACATCTCCCAAAAACACATGAAAACAGGCGAAAACCGCATAAAATAGCATGCCTAGACAGGCTGTGGCATAGAATGTTTGAAAAACGTCCAAAAACACAATAATATGGCATGTCGAAAAAATGACGCAAAGAGCAAGGCTATAGTTTGGAAAAAGGTCAAAAAATGACATCTCCAAAAAACACATTAAAACACCTGAAAACCACATAAAATAGTGTGCCGAGACACGTAAAATGGCATGTCAAAAAATGACGCAAAGAGCAAGGTTACAGTATAGAAATAAGTCAGACAATGACATGTCCCCAAAACATCTGAAAACCACATAAAATAGTGTGCTGAGACATACCATGGCATTAAATGTTGCAAAAAAGGCCAAAAGCACTGTAAAATGGCATGACGAAAAAATAAGAGAAAGAGCAAGGCTATAGCATGGAAAAAGGTCAAGAGCAAGCATAGCATAGCATACATTCCATAGCATAGAATGTAGCAAAAACAGCCAAACACACCAAAATATGGCATGTTAAAAAAAATTATCCAAAGAGAAAGGCTATAGCATGGAAAAAGGTCAAAAAATGTCCAAAAATCGCCTGAAAACAGCTGAACACTGGAAAAAAAATAGTATGCAGACACTCACCATGGCATGGAATGTTGCAAAAAAGGCCAAAAACACCATAAAATGGCATGTTGAAAAAATGACCCAAATAGCAATATTATAAGGCGAAAATGTAAAAAAATGACATGTCCCAAAAACAATAGAAAACTGCATAAATAGCTTTCTGACAAATGTGATAGCATAGAATGTTGCAAAAATGGCCCGAACCACCATAATTTGGCATGCCCAAAAAACTGCTGAAAACCACATTAATAGCATGCCAAGAGATATCATAATAAAGAATTTCAAAAAAAAAGTCAAAAATATAATATAACATTTTAAAAAATTACTGTATTGTTCAAGGGGTCAAAATATGACATGTCCAAAGAACAGTTAAAGACCACATAAAATAGCATGTCCAGACACGTTGTAGTATAGAATGTTGAAATAATGCCCAAAAACATCACCATGTGGTGTTTTGCCCAGCTTGTTCAATGCACAACAAAGACGGGAGGACCACACAGTAACCATTTAAATTTACAATAAATTTATTAAAGGTAACTCGACAAAAGCAAACCAAGATGTGGGTCAGTAGTCAGTGGTGAGGTGTGGGTGTTGGGTACATGAGGAGTGTGCTTGCTAAGTCAACCATAAGGAAACAAAAGGCGAACCAAATAAACCAAACAAAACCATGCTGGGTGCCTAAGAGTCACCAGCCTTCCAGGATGGAGAGAGAGAGCCATCTTGGAAGTGGCCAAGCTTAAATAGACTTGTGCAGGTGAGGTGAATCCCAACAAAGAGGTGGGAGGAGTCGAGCAGGGAGGGAGATCCTGAAACAAAGAGCGCAGGCAAGCCAAAAAGGAACTGTCATGTGTCCCAGGGGCATCGCAGTAGCATGTCGAAAAAATGACCGAAAATGCAGTACCATAGTTGGTCAAAAAATGTCAAAATATGACATGTCCAAAAAAAGGCTGAAAACCACATAAAATAGCATGTCTACACACAACATAGTATAGAATGTTGAAAAAAATGCCAAAAACATCATAATTTAGCATGTTGAAAAAACAACATGCACAGGCAACATCGTACCAAAGAAGGGATGTTTTTGGCCTGTCTCGACATGCTATTTTACGAGGGGCTGTGTGGGACATAATTCAGAATTACCTCTCACATTTATATATGAAACCAATCTCATTCACACACACAACTGAAAACCATACAGACACACAAATGAAATGCTTGAACACACACAACTAAAATGCTCTTACACAAACAACTGAAATTATCACACTCACACACAAAACTCAAAACCATACACACACAACTAAAAACCATACACACACACAGCTGAAATGCACGCACACGCTATTAAAATGCTCTCGCACAACATACAGAAATGCG
>NW_024622704.1:0-1825 GCF_008729295.1 Plectropomus leopardus
CTGTTTGTTCATCACAGAGGAGGAAGTTATTTCTGACACCTAACACACACACACACACACACACACACACACACACACACACACACACACACGCACACACAGAAACACACATAAATCCACTCCCCTCATATATAAAGGCCTGTGTGTGTGTGTGTGTGTGTGTGTGTGTTTCAGAACCAGCTGCTGACCCGAGGTCTGTCTGAAGTCCTGGATCAGGTCCTCCTTCACTCCGGTGAGTTAACAGTGTGTTTTCAGGCGTCGCTGAAATAGTTAACATGAGTTAAATATTCATGAAAAATGAGTAAACTCATGTTTGTTTTTTGTTGAAAGTGTCTCTAAAGGCCATTTATTGTCCTTTTTGCTCTCAGGAGATTTCTGCCTTCAGATTAGTCGTTCTTAAATATCTTAAAGTATTTATTCATTTTTTCCGAATGATCTCTTAGTGCATTTATTCCAGGAGATTGTTGAGCACATTAGGCCTGATGTTAAAAATGAATTTAAAATCAAATTAAGATGAAATCTGTGGCCCTTTGCTGCGTGTCACCCCCCTCTCTCTGCCACATTTCCTGTCATTCTACAGCTGTCCTATCAATAAAGGGAAAAATCACCCAAAAATAATCTTTAAAAAAAAGCTGAATCTACTGATTTCCTGCAGTATGTGGAACTTTTCTCACCGTGTTGCTGGTTGCTTTTGTCTGCAGGTTCTAAAGGGTTAAATCTGCAGGTGGAGTGTGATGTGATTACCTGTTTGTGTTTACAGTCTGCACAGCAACAGAAACATTAAGTCACCGTTTAACGAGCTCATTTAGTACTCGCCGAGTCCGTCCAGGATGCTGGTGGCTGTTCATGTGTTTCCATGGTAACCAGTTGTGTGTCCTCTGCAGGGGACGAACAACTAGTCGTCCTCGCTGACATGTGGGACAGATTCTTTACAGAGATACTTCCGACCCTGCAGGCCATCTTCTACCCGGTGCAGGTACGCACATGCACACACACACACATATATATATACTTTAATTTTGGCTGGCCGATAAAATAATAACAATATCAATCGCATTATAATTTTTCCTCGACTGAAATAAGAGACGTAGTTGATAGAATGTTGATAGAACTCATCACGGTCGTGTTTTAACAGACAACACGAACAGCCAATGATAATAAGAATAGCCGTGCAGAGAACCAAATGCAGTGAAGGACTTTGACTGTCGAACAGCTGAGTGTTTGACAGCCACAGCATTTCATCATGGCGGATCAAACAGCTGATGGTCCGACAGCAGCGCAGTGAGACAGACAAACAGAGCGCAGCTCAAGGTGATACCACAGATACCGATCATCAGATCGATTATTGATGATTGATTAACAGCTCTCACATTTAAGCCCACTCCGGCATGCGGACATGTCCGACAGCCCACTTAATGGTGATATTGATTTTAGGTATGAGGCTCGGACCTTTGCTGGGAGGACATTTTAGTACCTGGACCTCTGTGAGTTTTAGTAGAATAGGTCCTCCAGCTGGTGATGCTGTTCTACAGTATATTTGTCATGTTCAATGTCTGACAGAGAATAAATATTTAAACCCAAATTAACCTGATGATATCTTCATATCTCACCGAGGAGTCAAAGGAACCTTTAAGCTCCACAGAAATACTGATTTGATGTTTATAAGACTTTAATCCATATCGCCTAGCCCTACTTTAATTTATATTGCCAGTGAGACAATGGTTGAGTTGAGTATCACTGTTGTAGATGTGCAGTCAGTGTGTGTGTGTGTGTGTGTGTGTGTGTGTGTGTGTGTGCGCGCGCGCGCGCGCGCGTGCGTGCGTGC
>NW_024622705.1:0-1955 GCF_008729295.1 Plectropomus leopardus
CGTATACAAATTCATCATGTGACGGCGCTTTTATAGCAATGTGTGTGCAGTCGATAGCTCCGATTACATTAGGAAAACCGGCTCTCGCTGCAAATTGCGCTTTAATGTTGACCTGTATATCTGGCTGACATGCTGATAATTCCGTCCCACACGGCTGGCATGGCTCGGCTGAGGGTCGACTGGCACAGTCCCGATCGGTCGGCCAGCTCCTTCTGGAATGCCCCGGTTGCCAGGAACCCCAGTGTGGTCAGCACCTGTATGGGCACAGGCAGCGCATGGCTCCTGGCTGTGTTGCGCTCCAAGGCCGGCCGCAGCTCTGCGCACAGTTCCACGAGGATTGCCCTCGTTGATGAGCCAGTCATCAACGTGTGCCAGTGCATCGTCTCTGTCTCGAAACACACGCTCTCTTCTAATTGCACCATTTGCAATGTCCTCTAATGCTGCTAAAGCTGCCATTGTTTTCAGCGGTACTTTTTGCACCACTTTGCGCACGCTTTTATATCCACTCATGAAATTGGAGACACGTATGTGTGTGTGTGTGTTAATTGTTCACTGGTGTTAAATGGTCATGTGTCTCTGATGTGCACATCATTAAGTCATCATTCAGAGGACTGATTGATTACACATGTGTTTATTTTATGTTTCCCAGGATCACCTCTAAGTGTCGCCAAAGTATCAACGGCTGTAGAAATGTGCGTATGCCAGCTATGAAGTTGGCGTGAGGCACCGCACATTTCCACGGTCATTTCACTCTTGATACATCTGAACTTTGCCGTGAGAAAGAGCGTACGCCACGTTTTTGTGCGTACGCACCCTTTGTACATGAGGCCCCAGGTCTTTTTCATAGGTCGACGTGTTTAGAATCCATCTACAGGTTGGGAAGAACTATCTAGCTCCTCAACACATGAAGGAGCAGCTGTTGGGCTCCAGGTTGTCATGGACTCCCCATCATTGAAGCACCTCTAAAGGTTATGCTTAAAACATACAGGTTGTTACAAAGTGTTGTCAGAGCACATCCAAAGGCAATAGTGTTTATACCTGTTCTGATTGGCCTCGCTTAGAGGAGTAAAAGAGTCTGCTGTCACGAGTTGTGAGATGGATCACTCTGTTGAAGGGTCTCTTTTCAAAAGGCACAATGCTCTTACCTGAACACATGGAAAAGTAGTTTTGTGAAGAATGACAAAGAAAACTTGAGAGAAAAGTCCCACCTACAAACCCAATTCTGAAAATAAATAAATAAATGGGACAACGTGTAATAAAAACAGAGTGCAAAGATTTGTAAATTTTGGCCTATATTCAAATGAGTACAGTACAAAGACAAGATATTTAATGTTAAAACTGATAATTATTTTTTGGAAATATGCAATGAGCCATTGGGCATTTCTAATTTCCCTCTTTCTAACTTTTCCCGGTTTACGCAAAATAAGGCTGTCTTCCCCTACGTACTCCCATGCCAACAGTCGTAACGTCGAAACTAACCATGGTAAATTGATGAAACCCACAGATTATACATTTGAATGGCTGTGCTAAAGGTTTAGATAGGTGTTGTTTGTTTAGGATTAGTGAAATTAGTGACATTTTTGGCGTGGTAAGTTCAGGTAAGTGATGGAATGTCCATATTTAGACACCGATGCATGTAGTAAGCCGTACTTTTTTTTTTTTTTTAACAAATCACATATTATAACGTAGAACAATAGCACTCAGTAGTGTACTGGATGTTACCACACATTTGTATAATATTATACAGTGATGTAATGAGAAATTTAACCCATTTATAGAAATTTTTATGCTATAAATAGTGAAATATGTGTGATTCTGGTCAGTTTTATGACCTTATAACAGTTTTTTTTTTAAATAATAATTCAGTGGCATATATTGGTGTTTATTTTTTACTTTAAGCCTTATTACTGGCAAAATTGATTTTTTAATTCAATGATTGTGATTTATTTAGTTTT
>NW_024622706.1:0-1451 GCF_008729295.1 Plectropomus leopardus
ATCGAAGGACGGATTTTCTTTGTCTGAAAACGTATTCACAATAATCCTGATATCCTAAATGACACGAAAGTTTTCGGCCTGCAGCGTCCAATCGAAGGACAGCAGGACGTTTTGGGACGAACTGAACACGTGACTCTCTTGGTGTGTCTTCCTGTCACTCACCGTCCTGGAGACCAGAGACAAAGAGTCGCTCCTCAGAGACAGGAGGTCGGAGCAGGCCATGTCCCCTCCATCGCTGCTGGAGCTCAGACTGGGATCTGTGGGGGTCACTGGGATCACCAGGTCTGCAGGTCTCTCTGCTGGTTCCACTGGAGTCCCTGCTGGTCTCACCGGGACGGCCGACGCTGACCGCAGAGACTGAAAACACACCACAAAAAAACATCAAACCCAGTCATGACTAGAACATTTACACTGGTGATGCTCAAATCTGGCCCCTGATAGGGCCCCTGGTGGCCCCCCAATCATTTTCTAATGCACAATAAAAATACAGTGTTTGACTCTGAGAATAGTTTTTGTCCCCCACACCCCCGACAGAGGACACAGCTGAGACACTGATGTCCTAAAATCACAGAGATGTCGTCAAATCATAGAATTGTCCAAAAATCTTAGGAATGTCTTAAAAACCTGAGAAATATCTCAAAATCCGAGACATCTTAAAATCCCGGAAATGTGCTGCACCATAAAAACTGGAATGATCGTAGCTTTTGAAATGTCATTTTGAGGAGTTTTAATGCTCCAGTTTCAGAGTAGGTGTTGTCCAGCACAAGGATTTTAGGACATCAGTGTCTCAGCTGTGTCCTCTGTCGGGGGTGTGGGGGATCCTCCTCTGCCTCTTTTTTTGATCAACAAGCTCTATGTTGCTGCTGTTTTATGTCTCTGACACCTTATGGAGACTAAAAGGACAAAAACTATTCACAGAGTCAATCACTTTATTTTTAGTGTACAGTAGAAAATGGTTGGGGGGCCACCAGGGGCCCTATCAGGGGCCAGATTTGGCCCGCGGGCCGTCCAGTGATATGACCGCAGCACTGATCTTCCAGGTCATTTTAAACGTGATAGAGCGCTGTATCCAGGCCTCTGTACACATCTATGAGCGCAGGAACAGACCGAATACCAACAGAGTGAACCACCAACACTCATCACTTCCAATCATCGGCGGCGTCCCTCAAACGGCTCCGAGGTGCCGCTGCATTAGCACATGAGAGAGTGTTTACAAAACAAAATGTCCGCCTGCCTCCCCGAAATCTGCGATCATCTTCACACGCGGCGACCACGACGAGGCGGCCGCTGTCGGCCTGTTGACTACAATTACCAGCAGACAGGAGCGGCAGCAGTTTAATCTCCCGGAGACGACGCTGTCCTCTAAATGTTTGGGACAGGAGTCCCACGAGAGCTCATTATGCATCTGCAGTCAGAGGAAACACGTCACCGCTCTCACTCCGATTCCCGCT
>NW_024622707.1:0-1254 GCF_008729295.1 Plectropomus leopardus
TGTCGAAGTACAGCCTCACAGAGCAGCTAGCATGGTACATGCATGCCCTAGTCTTGTTTGTTTCATAATACAACATTTGTCAGAGTATAGGAAAAAAAATCAATGCTGACTAAAAGCATGCGGTAGGATGTAGTGACCTTTTCAATATTTAACCAACTCCCACAATCTTCCCCTAGTCTTAGCAAAGTGTTTTGAATTGCTTAAACAGAGCCATATTCATGCTTTAGTAACAAGAGGCACTGTTGCCGTTGGCTGTCATGCTGATGAAAATATAATTTGAGCAGTATTTTATAACCTCCTATATATTCACCACTGCAGCTGTATATCATTTGTAGAGGAAAGCGTCTCCTAAAACAGCCTCTGAACTGACAAAATCTATTCATTGTGGATGATTTCTCTCATCTTTCTGTTCCTGTTAGGACATTTGGTCCTGGTGAGAACACAAAAAAAAGAGCACACGCACAGAAAGCGGAGGGTTCACCTTGCTCTCACAGCTGATGACAAGAGGCATCTTCTCTTTAATGCTCTCTCAGATCAGAAGTCTCCATCGCCGCACTCAGCACTTTTCTCTACTGATGCTTTGATAAGCTGTTCTGTTCTGTCTTTTGCCTCTGCTCCGCTGGTTTGGAAAAGACTGTCTATTTTTTTTTCTTTTTGTTAGGAAAGGCTATCTGATCTAGGCCAAATGTTTAGGTTGCTGAAAGTAGTTGATATTGTGTGCTTATATTTATTTTTGAGCCACCAATATCTCTTGAACTAACGGCCAGGTTGCTAAATGGTATCAAATTTAGTGTGTCTATTCATGCTCCCAAGATGAAAAAATGGTACTTTATTTTCTAGACCAAATTGTCAAGATTCTGATGACTTATAGTATCTGCTTATACCCTTTCTCTTAATACACACTATTTAAAGTATACTGCCAGTAGGAAGAAAGCTACTGATTTTTGGTGACCCTCGTTAGCTTTCCCTTAGTGCCACCATGAGGCCAAATTTTGGTTTATAAAACTATACTTTCAGTGCTTCTTCTGTGTTGTATTTAATGGGTTGGCAGCTCCTCAAGGCAGGTTGACCACTCAACCACGCAACTGTGTGTTTTTGTAAGTGTGTGTCTGTGTGTGTGTGTGTGCAGCAGTGTCAGTGGCTCCAGCTTCACATCCAGAAGCCATTCCTGAGACTTGTGTGTCCAGTGATGTGGATGCCCAGACGGATCAGACCCACTCGGATTCCGGTGACATAAGTCTAGGAAATGTAAGT
>NW_024622709.1:0-3447 GCF_008729295.1 Plectropomus leopardus
AATTACATTTTTATGTCAAAATATTAAAAATATTAAAACATTACTCTGTGCTCTGTTCTTTCTGTAGGCCTACAGTCCCTCTTTAGTTACCATCCAGAAGTAAATTCAGTTTGAAAACCTTTTGAATGATTTTAAAAGCATCTCAAAACATCTGATTGATTTTAGAAGCATCCCATACCTGCTAAATTTAAAAGCATCTCAAATTATGGGAATGATTTTAAAAGCACCTCGAAACTGAGTATTTCTCCCCTACAGTTTGGGATTGTTAATTTTTTTATATTAATGCGCCTAATTTCAAATAGGCCAATCAGCGCATTGTATCTGACTCCCGTGACCTGTTAACCTCTGACCAGCGCCAGAGGGTTAGTTTAGTTTCCGACTTCACCCGTTCAAGTCCACAGTCCTCACCGGAGGAGCTTCATCATCAGCGGTCTGGATTTTTAGGACTTTGCCTCAGCCAGAAGTTGAACCTGTCTTAAGTTACCTCGGTAAGTAAATCAACACAAGTTAAAGGCTTTAGCTGAATTGGGTTTATTTGGCTTGTGAAGAGGGTTGCATTACAGACAGCTAACAATGCGCAAATGTCCCCATAGCTTTACGTCTAGCTACATTAGACTTTTATAACAGCCTGGAAACGTGTATAATACATGTTCAGACGTATTTAGGAGACAGAGTGTATTATTAGTAATCGTTTCATGAGTATGATTGCTTTAGAAAAATGCAGTGTGGGTTTACCCCCGCATGTCGGGCTAAAGGGGGATCCATCTATGTGCTGAAGCCTCTGGTTAGCTAACCGCGCTGCTCGTCTTTATTGTGGATATAACCTCAGTGTATTTGACTGTCGGACATGTGTTCTTGTAACATATGTGGAGAAAACGTTCAGTCTGTAAAAGCATACGTTTTGCATTGCAAACTGCACCGCAATGAACCCCGATATATTTTTTAAATGTGTTGGAACAAGTTGTAAGCAGGTGTTTTCAGGCTATACAGCTTTAAAGTCGCACTTCTATCATCACCACAATAGTACACCAACCTCAGGATGTGACATTAACGCCATTAAAATGCACCGTCTCACTTTGTGAACTCCAGTGTGAGGGAACAAAACGGTTGGTTGCTCACTTAAAGGAGCACATAGCAGAGGGGCGTCAGGTAGCTTGCCCAGTGAGAGGATGCAAAAGTGTGTTCACTGCAAAAACATCTTTTACTTCTCACATGTCCAGAAAGCACAGACAGTGACCAGAAAATGTGATTTGTGCATCAATCTCAGATACACACTGTGAGAGTCCTACTACAAGTGCCACCATACAGGAACCTGCCAGTGTGTCAGATGGTGAAGACACTGTAGGGGATGAGTCTAATTTCAGCGACCTGTATCTGAGAAATATATGTATGTTTTAAATGAAACTACAGGGACAGCATCTTCTTCCAGTGTCTACCAATCAAAACATTGTTGAAGAAATGCAGAATATACATGAGTTGGGACAGACATATACTTTGATTCGACTGAACTTGCTTCTAAAGGATATGTTGGTTTCAGATGAAGACTTTGTAAAAATCAGTGACACAATTAAACAATCTGACCTGTTTACAGCTTGCCACACAGGGCCCATGAGAACTGCTTACTCGAGAACCCAGTGCTTTAAAGACATGTTTTCATTGTGGAGCCCAAAAAAATTGTGTTGTGCAGAGATGAGAACAGTACAGAGAAGTGTGCCTATTATGTTCCTGTGCTAAAAAGTTTAAAGGGTATGCTGGAGTCCAGTTTTTGGCAGGGGCTCATTTCAGTGGATCCTAATAATGTTTCCAAAACAGATGTTCTCTCTGACAGTTGTGATGGTAAGGTGTTTATGTTGAACACATTTTTTCAGGAAAACCCAAGCTGTTTCAAGCTGGTTTTATAGCAGGATGCATTCGAAGTTGTGAACCCATTGGGTTCTGCAAAAAAGAAGCACAAGGTTTTGGCTGTGTACTTCTCTCTACTCAACATGCCCGCCCATGTACGATCAAATGTTGACCACATGTAGCTGTTTTATTGTGTACAGAGAAGGATTTTAAGGAATTTGGCCATGCATGCCAAGGTTTTTTTCTGAACTGCTTACTGATCTGAAAGAACTGGAGGAAAGTGGGATAACAATGGGAGATGAACTTGTAGTAAAGGGTGCTCTCTACTGCATTGCTGGGGACAGCCTGGGGTCTCACACCATTGGTGGTTTCACAGAAAATGTCAGTTCATCTCAGTACTTCTGCAGATATTGTCTGATTTCTCGAACTGAATTTCAGGGTGCTGATCCTAACATCTGTGGACTGGAGCGGACTCCAGAAACGTACAGATCTGCCATCGAACAGCTGGAGTCAGAGGATGCTCCACAAGTACAAGGGATAAAGTTCAGGTCAGTATTTAATACTCTACAAAACTTTGATGTGTGTTCACCTGGCATGCCCCCCTGTCTCGGTCATGACATCTTCGAAGGTGTCCTCTCATGCGATGTTTACCTGAAGTACTTCATCAGCCAAAAAAAATTCACCTACACAATTTTGAACAGGCTAATCAAGCAGTTGAAATACAAAGCAACGGATGTTTACTCCAAACCTTGTGAGGTCAGTCCTCAAACACTGAAACTGAGTGGACATGCTGTCCAAAATTGGAACTTCTTGAGATTGTTGCCTCTGATAATTGGAGACAAGGTGCAGAACCCCTAAGATAATGTGTGCCAGTTAATTTTGCAGCTTAAGGACATTGTTGACCTGATTTGTGCTCAGCAGATTTCCAAGGCTCAGGTCGCCTATCTGGATGTTCTCATCCAAGAATATTTGGAAACCAGGAAGGCACCATTTCCAGATATCAATTTGAGACCTAAACACCATTATTTGTGGCATTATCCAGGACTGATCCTGAAATTTGGCCCACTAATCAGGGTATGGACTCTGTGTTTTGAGAGCAAACATAGTTACTTCAAAAGATGTACAAGGCATCTGAAGAATTTCAAAAATCTGTGTTCGACTCTTTCAGAGAGGCATCAGATGTTTCAGGCCTTTCTTTCCGCTGGGTCCGTGAGTCCTCCACCCTTGCAAATAAAAGATGCCTCACCATTTTACTCAGAACTTTACAGTGAACAAATTAAAGGCACAATCCTACATTTTGGCTTCACTGAAAGAAATACAAAAATTCCTGTTGATGTGCAGTATAATGGGATAATTTACAGGAAGGGCAAGTTTGTTGTCACTAAGAATGATGATTCAGTGGAGTTTGGTGAAATCATCCTCATTCTCGTGAAAGATGATTTTGCACTTCATTTTCTGATGAGAGTGTATGATGGACGCTGTAAAGGACACTGGAAGATTAGAATGCAGACTTGTCAGTGAACTGATTGACATGTGGCCTTTATCATATTATATGGACAACAATGGATACCAGATTGTCCCATTGAAGCACAGTCTCTTGTCACA
>NW_024622710.1:0-1720 GCF_008729295.1 Plectropomus leopardus
TATGGAGAAATAAACCCAGACAGGTCTGGGTTTATTTCTCCATAACATCCTCATAAACAAGAGATTATGCTTTACAGCTCTTAAATGAAGGTACAAATTAAACAAAAGGTAAATATCCTGCATAGTTTCTCTGTGCTCCTCTGATCAGAGCGGTCTGTCTGTCTGTTATACTTCACAAGGGTCTGTTATACAGAAATAACAGACTGTTTACTTTCTTCACTAAAATAAAGGCATTGGAATTGCATAAATTAATATTCATGCTTCAGAGAATAAAATACAAAATACAAAACACTGACATTCCAACAATACCAAATATAAAATAAAATAAATTCTAAAATGTTTTACTTGACAACATAATTCCTTCAAAAACTTAAGTGCAGCCACAGTGGGTGTTTTCACACATACTGGCAGGATACAGTGATACTTTGTTCATTTTATAGCATGTTTGTTTTCACTCTGGTCCAAACCCAGCATCGCTGGATGAGCGTCATGTTTCCATGATGACTGACCAGAAATGACTTGCGGTACATCCATGAGTCCATAGAGTCGATTGTAAAAATTAAACTCTGAGAAGTAATGCTAAACTTTAACAACAGAGACACGTCCACGCACAAGTCTGCATGTAATTCGTAGCGCGGATCATTTTGTTTATAAACAGACCACTGCAGAGACTGACTCTAGCAGCCATGCTAACGGAGCTAACAAGTAAACAAATACACGTGGCATTTCAGATGTTGGCGACATGCTGGTGTTTTTTCCGACCAGCTGATGCATTGTAATTTTTTACTTTGTATCGTAGCCTATTCTTGAACTGGTGTATCATTTTGAGACAGGACTTCTCGTGGGCGGCGAAAATACACTGATTAATTGTCCCTCATTGACAACAGTGTGTATTGGTGCAGCGATGCGTCCTGGTGTCTCTCAGTGGGAGAGAGCAGAGACCTCTCTACTGCACATATTATACTTAATTGCCATTTATACCTTACCATACAACCACACTTTAAAAACAGCTTAACTATCCCCTTTACTGTCTGTGTGTTGCCTATTCAAACCCCCGCCCATTCAATAACATTAGAAAAAGCCAGCGTTGACTAGTTCCTAAACCAGCAGTCAGACACAGTCATGCATGCTGACTAATCTTGTAAAAACCACACCGCGAACACATTTCATTGCAAACCCTACTTACAGGCAGTTCGACGGGTTATATTGGGATCAGTTATGTTTGTTTCTCCATGCAGCAATTTATCCTGACGGTAAAACAGCCATGGCGCTGCCAGGGACAGATTCAAAATTTCGTGTCAAGTAATGGCACGTAACACAGACTTACGCCGAATACAAGTGAAGTGGAATATCTCATCATTTCCTAATTTACCATTTGCATTTGCACTATACACAGAAATAGCCCCATGTAAATAGTTTACCTTCACTTCTGCAGCTGGACGGCGGCCGGAGCGAGGAAGAAGGCAGTCCAACGGTTTCCTGTCCCGCTCGCTGAAATACGCGGTCTGAGCATGCGCAATTTGGAGCACAGGACTCACGGATTTGGGGTATATTTTACCCTATTTTTCCATGTAATAGTTGTTACTGCCAACAAATAGGTTGTATGTGTAAAATTTACCCATTACTTTATAATTCTTTGGCTGACTACAATAATTGAGTAAATTTTATACAATTTGCATAGATTATATTTACCACTCTCCAAAATCACTTCTTTCAGTGT
>NW_024622711.1:0-2304 GCF_008729295.1 Plectropomus leopardus
AGAAAAAATGATGAATATCCTCCATTTCTTTTTGTTCCTACAATCTTCAAACCCATTTAAGTCCTTACTGAGTGAATGTACAGCAGTCTAAAATCTCAGGTTTTTTTTCCTTATGTAATATTTCCTTCTCCTTTTTTCTCTGTCTCTTAGGCATTTGTGGCAACACAGAAAATCTGAAAAAATAAAATGTATTTCTATGATAGGTATTTTTTGCACAAAATGTCTCTTTCTTGGTTTGTTTTTTGTTGTCATGTTTATTCTATATTTTTCCTTCTGTATTTTAGCTGTGAGTCAGAAAAACACCAAACACATGCTGTTTATGTAAAACCCTCCTGAAGACATTAAACGCCACAAAACTCTTTTCTTTCGCTCTTCTCCCCGTCACCTTTCTCTCCCTCTCCTCTGGGACATAAACTCCCCCGTGTGCTGCTTTTAACCTGCAGAGAAATCACATCACTCCTCTTGTCTTTTCATCCTGTCCTCTGTCCTCATTGCTCAGCACTCTTCTATCCTACGTGATCCTTCTGGAATATTTCCATCAGCATGTCTGAACCCCTCACTGTGTGTTGATCACAACGTCGACGACCTCCTGGTTTATGCTTATTCAGGCCTTAAAAGCATCAGCCAAATGTGTAAAACGTATAAATGTTGCTCAGCATAAGAAAGAGCAGATAAGGTGTCTGAGTCGCCTGGAGCAGAGAGTCGAGGGGATTGATGCGTGGGTGATTTTCTCGACTGGCCTCGATTAGTTTCAGGGTTTTCGCTCTCTCCCTCTCTTTTTGTTGCTGTTTTGAAGCCCCACCCCAGAGTACTGCAGTTTCCCAAAGTTCCTCCTCAGGGTGGAGCAGCAGAATACAGGACGCCTGCCAACTGTTTGAGGCTCCTTCTTTTTCTTTTTTTTTTTAACTGACGACATCCTCAAAGCATCAAAGCAGCTGATGAATATTTTACATATTCACTTATATTCTTATCCAAGTCAAATTTTAGTCAGCACGTCTAAAAATACCACCCGGACATAAATGCTATGATACATTCAGTTCTTTTCTTATAGACTTTGTGGCTATGTTCACAAAACCCTGTCCCCAGAATAAATGCTGGCATTATACATTTCTGCAAACCATAATAGGGGCTCTATCAAGATTGTCAAACCAACATAATAAATGGATGTCTGTAGCTTTTGCTGTTTGCATAAAGTTTATTTTCTGTGAATGGAGAGATAGCAGTGGACTGATGCAATACATAAAAAGCTAAACTTGAAAAAATTGACAATGACAAGATGTCTCGGTAAAAAACATTTGTTTTTCATGGCACTACCAGGAAATGCAGCGGCAGGTCGATGAAAAACACGTTTGGTGGCTAAAAAGCCACCAGAAACACAGCGATGACTTGATGAAAAAAAAAATTCATGGTACTGTCACAGCTAAAACAATGTTTCAGTAAAACACAAATACTTTTTGGGGCACTATCTCAGCTAGAAATGTGCCAAAAAAAACAACTTTTTGTCCAGTAGGAAATGAAATGATGACTTCATAAATAACAACCCCTTTTCGTGACACTATCCCAGCAGAAAATCCAGTAATTTCTTGTGGCATTATCGCAGCAGGAAATGCAAAGATATCTTGGTATCTCTATCCTGACTTGAAACACTATTCTTTCTTGGTACAAAAAAGTAAAAATAATAATAATAATAGTTGTTTTGTGGCAATATCCCAGCAATGTCTCAGTGAAAAATAACTAGTTTTGGGGGCACTATTCCAGCTGGAAACATGTCGACGTCTTTGTCAAAAAGACAGGAAACCCAGCAATGTCTTGGTTAAAAAACTATTTCCAGGGCTGTCAGCAATTTCTTCATAAAAAATGATCGCAGCAGGAAACATAGCTAATATGTCTCAGAGAAAAACATCAGTTTTTGTGGCACTATTCCTGCTGGAAATGCAAAAAAAACCCCTGCTTTTTGTGGCACAATCCTGTCAGGAAACAAAGAGACAGGTGGCATGTTTAATTGCTAAAAAGTCAGTTTTGTTGGTCTTGAACAGTCGTCTGCAGCTCAGCAGATGTCCCCAACATCTGATGTGTGGCTGAGAGAATTAGCATATGTAGAAAGTCAGATTTACTATGTCAAACAGGCAGAAACTCTTTCAGAAAATCTGGAAACTAATGATCAGAAAATTGAATTGAATAGTTAATGGTCTAACAGGTTAACTGGATCAATGTGTCATATGTCAATCAACTGAACTCATGTGATAACAAATGTGTCTTTTTTTTCTGGTCTGTGTTACCATCAGTGTCCTGTTTTATTTTTCT
>NW_024622712.1:0-7250 GCF_008729295.1 Plectropomus leopardus
TGTGTGTGTGTGTGTGTGTGTGTGTGTGTGTGTGTGTGTGTGTGTGTGTGTTTGCTGCCAATTCCACAGTTCCCTTGTCGTATTTGTGGAGGCACGTTCAGCACTTCATCCAGCCTGAGACGTCATGAGCGTGTCATTCATGAGGGCAACAAGAGAGTCTTCCATTGCCAGTGAGTTATTTCAGCCTTCATCAAATACGTTTTCTAGTTCATCAGACACAGACTTTTCTTTTATGGTTTATTTGAGAAGGACAAATACAGTATACATAGAGAACTGCATGACAGTGTATCAGAGAATTTGTTGCTGCAGCTAACTTCCGATGCTTGTCTCTCAACACATAACTATTATTTCCCATTTTCAATGTTTTGCTGAAAAATAAATCGCTGTCTGATTGATTATTCAGGCATGTTAATTGGTAGAGATAGACTGATATATTGGCGTACTGCATATCGTGTATGTAGATTCTTTCATTCATTTATTTATTATTTTGTAGCCATGCCAAATATATGGCCCATCGCACATTAAATTTCAAGACACCATTATTTACATACATCCTCCAGTCTTACATATACAAAACATGTGGGAAAGGAAAAAAACAAACTAAAAACACGCTAAAAACAAACAAAAACAGGGCTAATTTATATGTTAATATGTGTACTGCTATCTCAGTCTTCAAGCATCTTCCATATTTACAAATATATTTTTTTTAAATCAACTTACATGTTGTAATCAGATTTTTAAAACTCTGAAATCAGTCAGATTACATAATTAAGGCCTAGACTCTGACCTGCTAATCTTATATTCAGATTTAACCCTGGGTCTTTAATTTTCAGATATTGCACAGAAGGAAAACGCACCTTTGGTAGTCGGTTCTTACTGGACAAGCATATTCGGCTCCATCACAGAACCACAGATGGACAGGTGAGTGAAGACAGTGCAGTGTAGCTCTCTCTGTTTCTGGACATCAATAGGCTTTATCTGTGTCCCAGTTACATACTACAACTTATACTGCACGACCTTCTGTTATCACAAAAAAGTGAAGTCTTTTGTATTCTAACTGCAGAAACAGTATACTGTGACCATTTGTAGTTACAGTAGTTTATACTCAAGACAGTAAAAAGTGTAATGTGTAAAAATGGCAAAGATGTTTCTTTATTTTGTCTATAATTTTTTTCTTGTGTTTTTTATAAGGTGTGCTGGCAATGTAAGTTTTACGTTTTATTTGTTGTTAACTACAGGTGATATGGAAATGGGACAAAACAAAAGTATCCATCAAAATTCAAACCAATCAGCCACAACAATAAAATCAGCATTTGTGGAAATGCCGGACTGCAGAGGTCCTGCGTCTGTGCCTCAACAGGTCCCACTGTGGATCAGAATTAGCTCTGACTTGCCGAGGCATAGACACAGGACCTCCAGGGTTCATCACCTTCCACAAAAGCTCAATCAGATTAGGATCTGTGGAATTTGGAGGCCAGGTTGACGCCTTGAGCTCTTGGTCACATTCCTCGGGACATTCCTGAGCAGTTTTGGCGATGTGTGTTGTCCTGCTGGCGCAGGCACTGCCATGGGGGAGTGCCATTGCCATGACGGGGGTTATTTGGTCTGCAACAGTGTTTGGGTGAGTGGTTTGTGTCAAGTGGCATCCACATGAATGTCAGGACCAGAGGTTTCACAGCAGAACGTTGCACCGAAACAAGAAGATCAATATTATTCACTTCACCCCTCAGTGGTTTTATGTTGTGGCTGATGGGTGTAAATTCTCCTTGCGCTTTTTGCTTGATTCGTTTATCAATACTGAAGTCTCTCTCTTTCTCTGTGTCCTCAGGACAGACCCATGACCAGAAAACGTGCAGCCACAGGAGGAGAAGGACCGGGCAGTTCCTCAGAACAGGACGGTGAGGGCGGACCTCCTGGAGGCAGAGCGGGAGACGAGGATGAAAACGCCACTGAGGACGGTGAGGAGGGGGCTGCAGGTCCTGCAAAGAGAACCAGGGCGTCCATTGCGTCGGCATCGTTGGCACCCAGCGAGCTTGAGGAGGAAGACAACGTTTTCCGCTGTGTCCCGTGCGGCTTTTCAACCGAGGACGGGGCAGAGTTTCAGCGCCACATCCCCCAGCACCGGGCAGACACAGCCTCTTTCCAGTGCCTGCAGTGCGGCGTCTGCTTTGCATCAGCCGGCTCTCTCAGCAGGCACCGCTTCATCACTCACCGTGTGCGGGACACCCAGGGCGACGCGGACCGCAGCACCCCGCGCGCTCACGGCTCTCCTGACGGCTCGCCTGCTGGCTCCCCTCTGGCGCATGGCGAGGACGGAGAGGGCAATATGTGCTGCAAGGTGTGCGGCCGGCGATTCGACAAGGCCTCAGACCTCAACACCCACTTCAGGACCCACGGCATGGCCTTCCTCACCGCACACAAGACAGACAAGCCCCAGTAGAGGAGGGGGTGACTGACAGATCTACAACGAGGAGTCATGACAGAGGTGGGAGGCTGTAGAACATGAATGTTGATCCTGAGATGAAACAGCTGCTTCCTGTGCAGTTTTTTTTAGCCAACATAAACTGTTCCACTCTAATCTACGGCACCTCTTCTGTGCGATTGTAACTGCATGTTTGATCATGTTTCCGGTCACTTAACAGAACACACCTGTGATAGACTCTCGAGCGGGAAGGCTCTCAAACAGCCCCGAGTAAAGCATTTATATATCAGCCATACTGTGTTTAATACGTCTTGTCCTTCCATCTCAATCACTCTGCACTGACTGTAGCCACCTGCCTGTTTTTAAACATAACACACACAAACACATCCCACTGTACTCCTGACAGCTGTAGTGCCCATATTTTTGTACCTAACATTGTTCGTGGTATTCATACTCGTTCGCCTCAAGCTCATTTTTCTGGCGTGAGCTCAGTTTTAACGTCTTAAAACTGATTTCAAGCTAAATTCTCAAGAAGCATGAAGAGGAGAATTTAACACTGATTTTTATGTTGCTATAATATTTATTTATACGAAACACATCACTGCTGTTGGTATCCGTGAGTTGGTTGCGTCGAATCATACTAGATTTGGTTTACCTGCAACAGAAACATGAGATAAGAATCTCTGGCGGTGTTTTATTAGGAGACGAGGTTACTGGAGGTCTGTAACCTGTGTAGTGTGAATAATGTGTGATGTTGTTAATCGTTAAGCTAGAGGAAGAAGAGAGGTCAGGCTTCCTGCCAGTAGTATATGTGTACGTTTTGCCATGTAAATACATATTACACTAAAAGAAAGCGTTCTGGTTTTAGTAACTTGCTATGATAATGTGAATACGTATAGTATTTGTACTTGTACTGTTCCCTTTTTTTCCAAACAATTTGAAGTTTAAAAGAATCCCCCCCCAGAGGTAGCTATACATTGTAATTACAAAGCAGAGGGAGAGCGCGGGGGTCGTGTTGTCTTAATGTGTATGAATACAAATGTTTATCTCTTTGAGACGGTTCTTTTTTATCTACAGAATCAGTGCTTGCTGTACTCACATTTCTTTTTGTATGTTTCAAAAACAGCCTTCATGGTCACACGATGGAGGCCTAAGAGTGGATTTTCTTTTTTTTTTGTTTGTATCTTTTATATGTCATAATATCATATTTATATAGCTCAATAGTGGAAACTTCATGTCATTTTCTTTTCCATGGTTGTGGTCTGCTTGCTGAAATGCCATACACTTTCGTGCTGTTTCAAAATAAATGTGTAAAAGAGACGATTTACTCTTGCGGCAGCTTCATCTGCAGAGTTCAGGGTTGGATTTACTTGATAAATTGGACTGTTTTCAGTTTTCCGTTCATATTGCATTCAGATGATTGATTACATAGTGTAGGTTTTCTGAAAGCTTAGGGATATGGACGAAACGGAGTAGCACCAATGTAAATTGTAGGGGCAGCGTAGCGTAGCTCAAGCCGGACACAATGATTATACTATGGACAGAGTGAATCAGTAATATACACGCCTCCAGGAAAATAACCTAGTCTTGCTTTACCATTTTTACCACTTGCGGCCTTATGTTTAAAATTGTTGACAGGATACCTCGAATTGCATGACCCTATTCTGAATTTTTGTTGATGTTTTATATTTGTAAAACTATCTTCGACTTTCAAAAAGCAGTTTAACAATATGTGCGATTACTATGTAAAAATCTAAAATGAACATTTAAAAAAAAAAAAGTATCATGTACCCCCTGCAGTGTTCAAAATTACCCCTAGGGGTATGCATGCACCAATTGAATCAAGAAACACACTGATCATTTGTATCAAATTTTATAGCAATTTATCCAAAAGTTTTTTAACAAAACATCAGAAACTAGATTTAGTTGTGCTTGCATGTGCAGTTATGCTACAGGACATGTATCTCTGCAAACACAACCAATCTGCTTGTTTCAATACATCAGTCACATATATTTACAAAGACAGCTTCAGTGAGTATTACACCATAAACAGCCTTAACTATACACAACAAACCGCTTAACTGCGGCTTACTTTTAGCACTAAGAGCTTTTTTCACAGTCCAGCTCCAGCTCTGTCTTGCCCTCAGTGGCCTCCTGGCATGAGGTCTGGAGCTCAGACGGACTGAGAGGATGGTGGGCTTCAATCATCAGCTCGTACATCAGAGTTCCCAGCAGCGCTCCAATGCAGGGAGCCACTATGGGCACCCACCACCAACCACCTCCAGCCCTGTGAAGACAGTAAGATTGATTTATTATTATCAGCAACATACATGGTTAAAATTCAGAGATAAAACTGATCGCCTGATTGAAACTAACTTAAAGACATCCACTCCCCAGCCGGCGATGTATGTGAACAGTCGAGGTCCAAAATCCCTGGCGGGGTTGAGGGCATAGCCGCTGTTGGATCCCATTGAGATGCCAATAACCAGCACCGCTGCTCCCACCAGAACAGGCTGAAGCCCATCAGGGAGGGTGCTGTTCCTCTGGTCCCCAAGAGCGAGGACACATAACAGCAGTGCAGCCGTGCCGATGATCTGGAGAACAGGGAAATGGTATGTATGTATGCAGAAAGGCGATTGTGTTCACATCCTGTCGTGTATTTAGGCCAGAAGCAGAATAACAGACTCAGTGAAGGAAAAATGGTGTTAACTGATCCTGATGTGATTGATGGGCCTTTGATTAAAAAGGGAGTGACAGTATCTCACCTGGTCCATAACACCTCCCCACAAACTGAGGTAGTCAGCTGGATAGGTGGCGAATATGCCAGCTGTGGCAGTGGGACCCGTCACTGTCAGCTCACCTTCGCTGTAAGCATGGATGGCATCTGCAATTATCACACATGGGAGACATATGTACCATTAAAAGGGTAATTTTAAAAAAGCATAGTATGTCATTAAAATAGTATGTCACTGCAGTGTACTACTTGTAACTGTAGTATGTAGCATTCAAAATGCCATAAAAATATGTGTAGTTTATATAACATACTATACATAAGTATAGTAGTTGCATCAAAATACCACAAAGAATAAAAAGTGAAGAATGTTGTCCAAAATAGCCCAATCGAGTCATCATGTCATCCAAAACAGGAACACAAAAAACCAAAAACACCATAACAAAGGATGTTGAAAAACAACTGAAAATGCCATATTATAATATGGAGAAAAATGTCAAAATATGACGACCCAAAAACAGCTGAAAACACATAAAATAGCTTACCAAGACGCATGATAGCATAGTATGTTGCAAAAACGGCAAAAAACACCGTGATATGTCATGTTGAAAAACTTTTCCAAAAAGCAATACTATATTATGGCAAAAATTGTCAAAAAATGACGTGACCCAAAAACAGCTGATAAAGGCATTAAATAGCGTACCAAGACACGCCATAGTATAGAATGTTACAAAAACGTCCAAAAATGACATGATGTAGCATATTGACAAAATGCTTTTGACATGTATTGTATTATGGTGTTTTTGGCCGTTTTTGCACCATTCTGCTAGGGCGTGTCTTGGCAAGCTATTTTATGAAGTTTTCAGCTGTTTTAAGCTGTTTTTGGGACATGCCATTTTTTGACATTTTTGCCATACTATAGCCTTGCATTTTGGATCATTTTTTTTCAACATGCTATTTCATGGTGTTTTTGAACATTTTCCAACTTTCTTTGCTTTGCTGTGTCTAAGCACACTTTTTAAGTAGGTTTTCAACAGTTTTCAGCTGTTTTTGGGACGTGTGAAATTTTGACATTTTTGCCATACTATAGCCTTGCATATTGGGTCATTTTTTCGACATGCTATTTAATGGTGTTTTTTGACGTTTCTGTAACTTTCTTTGCTTGGGCATGTGTAAGTACGGTATTTAAGGAGGTTTTCAACAGTTGTAAGCTCTTTTTGGAACGTGTCAAATTTTGACATTTTTGCAATACTATAGCCTTGCCTTTTGGGTCATTTTTTTGAGATGTGATTTTATTGTGTTTTTGACCATTTTTGTAACTTTCTTCACTACAGCCTGTCTCAGGACACCATTTAAGGATGTTTTCAACACTTTTCAGCTGTTTTTGGGACGTGTCAAATTTTGAGATTTTTGCCATACTATAGCCTTGCCTTTTGGTCATTTTTTCGCTATGCTATTTTATTGTGTTTTATGCCGTTTTCGCAACTTTCTTTGCTTTGCCGTGTCTAAGCACACTTTTTAAGTAGGTTTTCAACAGTTTTCAGCTGTTTTTGGGACTTGTGAAATTCCATACTATAGCCTTGCATATTGGGTCATTTTTTCGACATGCTATTTAATGGTGTTTTTTGACGTTTTAGTAACTTTCTTTGCTCTAGCGTGTGCAAGCACGCTATTTAAGGAAGATTTCAGCAGTTTTCAGCTGTTTTTGGGACGTGTCAAATTTTCACAATTTTGCCATACCTTTTTGCCTTTTGGGTCATTTTTTGACATGCTATTTTATCGTGTTTTTGGACGTTTTTGCAACTATCTTTGCTTTGGCATGTGTAAGCATGAGATTTAAAAAGGTTTTCAACATGTTTCAGCTGTTTTTGGGACGTGTCAAATTTTGACATTTTTGCCATACTATAGCCTTGCCTTGTGGGTCATTTTTTCGACATGCTATTTTATTTTTTTTTCTGCTGTTTTCGCAACTGTCTTCCCTATGGCGTGTATAAGTACGCTATTTAAGGAGGTTTTCAACAGTTTTCAGCTGTTTTTGGGACGTGTCAAATTTTCACAATTTTGCCATACTATAGCCTTGCCTTTTGGTCATTTTTT
>NW_024622713.1:0-4086 GCF_008729295.1 Plectropomus leopardus
AGCATAGAAAGTTGCAATAAGGGTCGAAAACACAATAATTTTGCATGTCCAAAAAATTGATCGAAAAAGCAAGGCTATAGTATGGCAAAAATGTCAAAATATGGCATGTCCAAAAATAGCTGAAAACTACCTTAAACCACATAAAACAGCCTTCCGAAATACGCCATAGTAAAGAAAGTTGCAATAAGGGTCGAAAACACAATAATTTTGCATGTTGTAAAAATGATCCAAAAAGCAAGGCTATAGTATGGCAAAAATGTCAAAATATGACATCTCCCAAAAATAGCTGAAAACCACCTTAAACCACATAAAATAGCCTACCAAAACACGCCATAGTAAAGAAAGTTGCAATAAAGGTCAAAAACAACCTAATTTTGAATGCCGAAAAAAATGATCGAAAAAGCAAGGCTATAGTATGGCAAAAGTGTCAAAATATGACATCTCCCAAAAATAGCTGAAAACCATCTCAAAACACATAAAATAGCCTTCCAAAACGCGCCACAGCATAGAAAGTTGGAATAAAGGTCAAAAACACCATAATTTTGCATGCCGAAAAAAATGATCGAAAAAGCAAGGCTATAGTATGGCAAAAATGTCAAAATATGGCATATCTCAAAAATAGCTAAAAACAATTTAAAACCACATAAAACAGCCTTCCAAAACACGCCATAGTAAAGAAAGTTGCAATAAAGGTCAAAAACACCCTAATTTTGAACGTCGAAAAAAATGATCGAAAAAGCAAGGCTATAGTATGGCAAAAATGTCAAAATATGACATCTCCCAAAAATAGCTGAAAACCATCTCAAAACACATAAAATAGCCTACCAAAACGCGCCACAGCATAGAAAGTTGGAATAAAGGTCAAAAACACCATAATTTTGCATGCCGAAAAAAATGATCGAAAAAGCAAGGCTATAGTATGGCAAAAATGTCAAAATATGGCATGTCCCAAAAATAGCTGAAAACAACTTTAAACAACATAAAATAGCCGTCCAAGACACGACATAGCATAGAAAGTTGCAATAAGGGTCAAAAACACCCTAATTTTGAATGTCAAAAAAATGATCGAAAAAGCAAGGCTATAGTATGGCAAAAATGTCAAAATATGACATCTCCCAAAAATAGCTGAAAACCACCTTAAACCACATAAAATAGCCTTCCAAAACACGCCATAGTAAAGAAAGTTGCAATAAAGGTCAAAAACACCCTAATTTTGAATGCCGAAAAAAATGATCGAAAAAGCAAGGCTATAGTATGGCAAAAACGTCAAAATATGACATCTCCCAAAAATAGCTGAAAACCATCTCAAAACACATAAAATAGCCTTCCAAAACGCGCCATAGCATAGAAAGTTGGGATAAAGGTCAAAAACGCCCTAATTTTGAATGTCAAAAAAAATTGATCGAAAAAGCAAGGCTATAGTATGGCAAAAATGTCAAAATATGGCATATCTCAAAAATAGCTGAAAACAATTTAAAACCACATAAAATAGCCTTCCAAAACACGCCATAGTAAAGAAAGTTGCAATAAAGGTCAAAAACACCCTAATTTTGAATGCCGAAAAAAATGATCGAAAAAGCAAGGCTATAGTATGGCAAAAACGTCAAAATATGGCATATCCCAAAAATAGCTGAAAACTACCTTAAACCACATAAAACAGCCTTCCGAAATACGCCATAGCATAGAAAGTTGCAATAAGGGTCGAAAACACAATAATTTTGCATGTCCAAAAAATGATTGAAAAAGCAAGGCTATAGTATGGCAAAAATGTCAAAATATGGCATGTCCCAAAAATAGCTGAAAACCACCTTAAACCACATAAAGTAGCCTACCAAAACATGCCATAGTAAAGAAAGTTGCAAAAAAGGCCAAAAACACACTAATTTTGAATGTCCAAAAAATGATCGAAAAAGCAAGGCTATAGTATGGCAAAAATGTCAAAATATGGCATGTCCAAACAAAAGCTGAAAACCATCTCAAAACACATAAAATAGCCTTCCAAAACACGCCATAGTAAAGAAAGTTGGAATAAAGGTCAAAAACACCATAATTTTGAACGTCGAAAAAAATGATCGAAAAAGCAAGGCTATAGTATGGCAAAAACGTCAAAATATGGCATATCCCAAAAATAGCTAAAAACAACTTTAAACAACATAAAATAGCCTTCCAAGACACAACACAGCATAGAAAGTTGCAATAAGGGTCGAAAACACAATAATTTTGCATGTCCAAAAAATTGATCGAAAAAGCAAGGCTATAGTATGGCAAAAATGTCAAAATATGGCATGTCCAAAAATAGCTGAAAACTACCTTAAACCACATAAAACAGCCTTCCGAAATACGCCATAGTAAAGAAAGTTGCAATAAGGGTCGAAAACACAATAATTTTGCATGTTGTAAAAATGATCCAAAAAGCAAGGCTATAGTATGGCAAAAATGTCAAAATATGACATCTCCCAAAAATAGCTGAAAACCACCTTAAACCACATAAAATAGCCTACCAAAACACGCCATAGTAAAGAAAGTTGCAATAAAGGTCAAAAACAACCTAATTTTGAATGCCGAAAAAAATGATCGAAAAAGCAAGGCTATAGTATGGCAAAAGTGTCAAAATATGACATCTCCCAAAAATAGCTGAAAACCATCTCAAAACACATAAAATAGCCTTCCAAAACGCGCCACAGCATAGAAAGTTGGAATAAAGGTCAAAAACACCATAATTTTGCATGCCGAAAAAAATGATCGAAAAAGCAAGGCTATAGTATGGCAAAAATGTCAAAATATGGCATATCTCAAAAATAGCTAAAAACAATTTAAAACCACATAAAACAGCCTTCCAAAACACGCCATAGTAAAGAAAGTTGCAATAAAGGTCAAAAACACCCTAATTTTGAACGTCGAAAAAAATGATCGAAAAAGCAAGGCTATAGTATGGCAAAAATGTCAAAATATGACATCTCCCAAAAATAGCTGAAAACCATCTCAAAACACATAAAATAGCCTACCAAAACGCGCCACAGCATAGAAAGTTGGAATAAAGGTCAAAAACACCATAATTTTGCATGCCGAAAAAAATGATCGAAAAAGCAAGGCTATAGTATGGCAAAAATGTCAAAATATGGCATGTCCCAAAAATAGCTGAAAACAACTTTAAACAACATAAAATAGCCGTCCAAGACACGACATAGCATAGAAAGTTGCAATAAGGGTCAAAAACACCCTAATTTTGAATGTCAAAAAAATGATCGAAAAAGCAAGGCTATAGTATGGCAAAAATGTCAAAATATGACATCTCCCAAAAATAGCTGAAAACCACCTTAAACCACATAAAATAGCCTTCCAAAACACGCCATAGTAAAGAAAGTTGCAATAAAGGTCAAAAACACCCTAATTTTGAATGCCGAAAAAAATGATCGAAAAAGCAAGGCTATAGTATGGCAAAAACGTCAAAATATGACATCTCCCAAAAATAGCTGAAAACCATCTCAAAACACATAAAATAGCCTTCCAAAACGCGCCATAGCATAGAAAGTTGGGATAAAGGTCAAAAACGCCCTAATTTTGAATGTCAAAAAAAATTGATCGAAAAAGCAAGGCTATAGTATGGCAAAAATGTCAAAATATGGCATATCTCAAAAATAGCTGAAAACAATTTAAAACCACATAAAATAGCCTTCCAAAACACGCCATAGTAAAGAAAGTTGCAATAAAGGTCAAAAACACCCTAATTTTGAATGCCGAAAAAAATGATCGAAAAAGCAAGGCTATAGTATGGCAAAAACGTCAAAATATGGCATATCCCAAAAATAGCTGAAAACTACCTTAAACCACATAAAACAGCCTTCCGAAATACGCCATAGCATAGAAAGTTGCAATAAGGGTCGAAAACACAATAATTTTGCATGTCCAAAAAATGATTGAAAAAGCAAGGCTATAGTATGGCAAAAATGTCAAAATATGGCATGTCCCAAAAATAGCTGAAAACCACCTTAAACCACATAAAGTAGCCTACCAAAACATGCCATAGTAAAGAAAGTTGCAAAAAAGGCCAAAAACACACTAATTTTGAATGTCCAAAAAATGATC
>NW_024622714.1:0-1567 GCF_008729295.1 Plectropomus leopardus
TGTGGCAAGGCGAGCGGAATCAAAAGGTTGCTGACAACGCCACCTGGGGGCTTTCACCCCAGGATATAACAGGACTTCATAAGTTACCAGTTTTCGATTTGAAACAAGGCACGCAGGTCAAAATAACTCCACAGGACGAGAGCGTGATTTCCAATTATAAAAATATATTTTATTAAACTATTATTTTTAACCGAGTAACAGACTAAATAAATCAACATAAAAGATGGTAATAATGGTGAGAAATGATGTGAGGAGCCACTTAAAGGAAATAAGGGACAGGGCTGGGGCTTACCACGACAGCGGTAACAAAAAAAGGAGGGATCCAAAACTACACTTCACCCGTGACACTGCAAACCAAAATGTGAAAAAGGAACCACCACCAGGGAAACCGCTGCCGCTCTGGGCCTCAGCACCTGTCAACAGGAAGAAAACAATATTAAAACCATAAAATCAAGGCAGTCCTCACACACAACATAATCAAAAATAACACCCCAAAGCCAAAAGAAACTATACTAAATCGCAAATTATCAAAATCAAGAAAAAAAATATTTCTAAACAATTAATCCGACATAACAGAAACTCAAGCAATAATAATTCAATGAAAAGAAATAACAAATAAATTCAAACAATAAATCCAATATAACACTGAGACGCAATAATAATCCAATAATAATCAATAAATGTCTGCCACTCTAATTTAAAACAGTCTTGGCGGGTGTGGCTCTGTGGCAATAAAAGTTAGGACGCCTCTCTGGGCGCACGCCGGCAACTTTTGTCTAGGCTGTGTTGCCACAGCCTTTGACTGCAGTCAACAGGGCCGGATCGGAGAGTCAAATGCAGGCCGACCCGGAGCGCCGAGTCAAAGCGGCTGGAGTCCCACGAAGAGCCACACGGAGGACAGTTACCCCCGCAGAATGGACGAGAGAGGGTCAGCCACGAGCCAAAACAACGCCGAAGCCAAGACGAAACTAAAAAAGAAAAAAACCCAGGCCAAAAGGAAGAGCCCGGACACAGAAATAGCCCGGACACAGAAAGAGCCAGGACAGCAGCAAGGCTCACAGCGGCGCGTGACGGCCGCGTACGGAGAGCAGGATCAGAGATGTCACCGTGGCAGGAGGAGGAAGCGCACAGCCCAGACTCTAGCAGCGACAGCCGGGAGAAAACAAATCAGTACACCTCACCCGACCATCGGCAGCATAATATATAAAAAAAAACAGAGAACTGAGCATCTTACCCGCAGAGAGTGCACCACACACACACTGACCCGAGGGAGACAGCTCGGCTCCAGGTAACACCGCGCTGCCGGACGGAGCGAAACTGAGGTAAGCGCCAGGCCCACAACACAGAATAACTTGAGCAGATCGAGGAGACACAGAGCATGCATACCTTTGTTTGGAGATCTAACCTGCAAACCAGCGAGACGCCACCACACACGCTGTCGGCTCCGTGAAGGAGGAAGAGGAAGCGGAAAGGACGAGACGGGTCCGACCTGGTCTATTTATAGGCGATGCGCAATTGTCTGCCACACTGCCCCTCACGGCAGGGAGTGCAGCGCTATCCTGCCACA
>NW_024622715.1:0-2207 GCF_008729295.1 Plectropomus leopardus
ATGTAGCGGTTATTAATAACTACGTTAAAATTTGGATTTTGCACTCGTTAAAGTAAAAGGGGCACCATTCTCCATTCAGGAGAAAATTAAATCTTAAATTGTGACAGTGTTAAGACATGTCATTACTTTAATCAATCTCATAGTCTGTACCGTTTATTCTGTATACATTGATCTTGTTTCTCTCATGAAATAATATCCACAGACAACGACTTGGCGATAAATGAGGATAATTTATTTAGACTAATAAAATGAAGAGTAAATAGATGAAATAGTATGACATATAAAAGGACAGTGAACACATAAAAGGGAACCTACGTGATGTATGTTCAGGTGATGTAAATAATTAATTATGGATGATAGTGGAGGAAATACGTGACCGTCTAAAGCGTGAATGCGCACTGAACGGTGACGTAGAATTTACAAATTTGGCATTAAAGCTTCGCTATACGACATCAACTCTGATCACTAGAAAATGTTATTCTGCCTACTTTTGTCGACTTGATTAGACTTCTCCGGGGAGGTCCAGGTCCTCGCGTCACTCCAGGGGAGAGCTGCGGCGCGTCTTCCAGACGAGGTGACCCGCTGAAAGGCGGCGGCGGCCGGGCAGGTGGAGTCGGTGTGTGGCGGTCTTTAACTGGCCTCGGTGTTCGCCTCAGCGAACCGGTAAAAGTCTTTGAACAAAGTCCTTAAGGGCAGGCAACGGATGCTGATAGTTTGTGCAGCAGGTGTTGCTTCTAGATCCGTGGCAGAGTTGATGGCGAATCGCGGAGTGTCCTTCTCAGTTAAAACTCGCAGAAATAATCAAAGTAATCCCACTGGTCTGAGGGAGTCACTTTAAATTATTAATTTGATTTTACTTAAAAACGAATTACCAAAAGTGTCTTTACTGACCAAACTGGTATAAAGAAAAGCGTCAAAAAGATTTAAAAGAAAATGGCTTCAAAAGTTAAAGTTCAGCAAAGCTCTGGTGAGCTGTTGCGGCTCCGCATATAAAATTGAAGAAAAGAAAAGTTGCGAGCGCGGATGCACGAGACGCACCGCGGTAAAAAGGAGCGAAGAAAAACTTCAGAAGAGAGAAGAGGAGAAGCCTTGAGAAGAGTGAGCTTAGAGAGAGAGAGAGAGAGCTCTGAGCTGACTTTAGAGAGAGTCACTCAGTTTTTATCTTTCGATTTGGGGGTGCGGATGGAAGGCGGAGTTAGCGAACTTTTTCACCGAGCGGTCGCGCATCTGGTATAAGTTTCTAAAAGACCTAATGTAATTTAGGAGACATTTATGTCTCTGAACTTTATGACGAATTACGCGATCTAACCCGTGGTGTATAAATTCACGTATCTCCTCACCACTATAGTCTCATCACAGTAACTTCAAATGCATGTTAGGAGACCTAAAAGTAATTTATAACGTAACACATGATTCTGAAGATCCTTTGCTCAATTTTGTGAAATATGTGACCACACATAACATAACATTGTACCATGGATCCAAAAAAACTTGTGATTACTTAAATATTGGATTACTTTTAACATTATACAATGAATTCAAAATACGATATAACTACAAAGTTGGTTACGAGCTTACTAATAACTAAGACCACTAGATGGCAGTATAGCTCCATTATAACAAAGGGGAACAAAACGTACTTTACCTAACTCATTCAAATTACATGAGATGAAAAGAATGGGAGGTGCTCCTATCTGCTTACTGAAGCATGGAGACAACCTCACCCCCAGTCACAAAGATTAGGGAAGAAGGGAAATTTTAACTTACAACCTTGGTCCAAGTCATTCTGTCAGATGTTTATCACAACACAGGGTTATATAATGACTTTACCCAATGTTCGACCAGTTGGTCATCTCAGCAGGGGAGGCAATACGATGGTTGTTTGGTATTGCTTGGGTGATCAGGAGGTCGTTCAGATGCCTTACATCCTGTGGTATGCTGATGGGACCTTCGGAGTGCTTACCTTCCACCATATGTCAGGATGGAGGGTGTCAGATACTAACACTTTCCCGTGGCTTAAGAAGCCAGAGCGTGTTTGCAGACATCCCCAGGGAGTATAAGTTAAGTTAATTAACAACCCTCTGTTGGATGTTTTGGGTTCGTAAAACAGTGTCTCTTGACGTGTCCCCCACTTGCCCAGGGGACATTGAGCTCTGGAGTTCCTCAGAGGGACAAATGTAATGACCACGCCAAGGCAGTCCACTACA
>NW_024622716.1:0-2238 GCF_008729295.1 Plectropomus leopardus
TGTATTTAACACTTCTGTTTTAAGTTTTGCATCTTTTGCTCCAACCTGTCAACATGTTCCCCCAGCAACCACCTGCAACTAAAATCACTGACAACTCAAAGAAACTGAGATGAAAATGACAAAAGACAAAGTTAAAGTTGACTAAATGTGCACATTTCACAGGAAACACTGCCAACAGCTCAAACTGTGAGTATGGTTTCTGAAACAAACGTCACGTGTCGTCTTTTATCTGTGTGCTGATGTGTGTTTGCAATGTGCATTTAGTGAAAAGTCAATGTGGAGAAAATGAACTCTTAAAGTGTGAACTTTGGAGAAACTAAGGTGTGTGCAGGAGGGTTACAGTGGCTTTGTGGGTTGAACAGGCCGCAGAGTGAAGCATGAGTCATCAGAAAGATTTTAACATTTTACCTGGAAAGTGTGGGATTTTGATACCTAGATTTACGAGTTTTGACAGATAAAGGAGACTTTGGGGATAAAAGCTCGAAAAATTATCATACTTGGCATTTCATTTCGGCGAATGTGCAGATGGCAAAGCTCTCAGTGATGGCCTGTGGTGATGAGACAGGTGGATTTTCAGTGCACTTTAACCAAACTCTTTAAACTCGTTGCACCCTTTTAAGGCACGTTATCAGATCGAGCGCAGACGGTGCGTCAGCATATTCTGTCTACTTTCACCTGCATTCAGCAGCATGTGACACACTTTCCCAGACAAAGTGCTTTACTCAGCAAAACAACACAAATATTTAGCTTTTCTGTATTTGAGCAGAGAGGATAGTTTCTTTTTTTATTTTTTTCTTCTGAATAGTTACAAAGATTCATTTATAAGTTGTGCCCCCTCATCTCAGTCTGAATCGTCTCTGTTTCCAGTCAGGAATTTATTTATTGGCTGCGACGGTGATGGAGCTGTAAACTCCTGCTGGAGCGTGACAGTTATCCCTGAGCTGGATCTCAAAGTGTTTAAAGCTAAGCCTTTTCCTTACAGTGGGCTTTTTGGAACGAGCCTGCGCCACATGCCTCCGCTGGCTGCAGGCCACTCTGGACACACACACACACACACACACACACACACACACACACACACTGTGTGTAGGTATGCGACCCCACACAGATGGAAATAGATATAAGCACCGTAGCACGTACAGCAGATACAGAGTTAATAAACATAATACTCATGGCTTCGACTTTGCTTTTAATGCACTTCTTTCATTAAAATATTAATTTTTAGTGCATTTAATAATAATAATAACTTTATCATATAGCACATTTTAAAAACAGCTTACAAAGTGGTTTGATAAATAAAGCAAAGCAGAAGCAATGATTGTTTCTTGCAGAGGCAATTTAACCCTTTGAAACCTGAGCAACATCACTTTTCTTGTGCTGCTTTCAGATGCCTATCTTCAGTATTTCAAACACAGAGCAGATTTTTTTTTAAACATGGAGAAAAATAAAGAAATAAAAGAAAATAAAAGGTTCAACAAATTGCATAAATTTGAACTGTTTAGGGAAAAAAAGAAACTGCATTTTTCAAATTATTTTACAGAATTATTTTAGTTTTCAGCATATTTCTCAAGGTCGTTTGTTTGTTTTCTCTTATTTATTTATTTATTTAAGTTTTTTTTAAAAAAAGCATTTTCAGGTAATTTTCTTGTACTTCCAGCAATTTGGACCATTTGTTGTTATTGCCCTATTTCTTTTAGAAACCCTTTACTCAGGTTTCAATGGGTTAATAATAAAAAGTACACATTGTACTTGCAGTACTGATGATGATGATGTTGATGTGAGAGTGACAGTAACAGTACATGATAGATGATGATGGAGTGGCAATAATAGTACATATTGTACTTGTAGTATTGATGTAATGATGATGATGATGATGATGATGATGATGAGAGTGACAGTACATGTTGTACTGTATTGATGATAATGATGATGACGGGTACAGGGTAACAGTACATATTGCACTGAGCTGTATCACAGTATCGGCCTTCGTGGCGTCGGTCCTGATGCTGCATTATTGTGTCACGACCTGTTGATGATGTTGTTTACTACACTGGAAATTGTTGACGTTGTTAGATGTTTGTCATATTTAATGCTCACTAAATGATTACAGGCTCTGTGGATTATTGTGGCAATTTATTAATCTGCTCCCGTGGAGCTTAAATGTGCACAGGTGCAAGTCAGCCTGTGCAGAGATTAATGTCAACTGATGTGTGTTTCTGTGTCATCGTGTTTGTGCGT
>NW_024622717.1:0-932 GCF_008729295.1 Plectropomus leopardus
ATTAATTATTTTTTTATCAATACTATTCCCATTATGTTATTTTTGTTGTAGTTGTCCTAGTAATCACTATTTTGTTTTGCTGATTAGGTATTATCTATCTATCTATCTGTCTATCTGTCTATCTATCTAAAAAAGGTTCAGGATAACTAAAGATCCAGGGTGCATTAAAAGGCATAAAAATGTGACCTGATTACCTCATTAGAAAAACAAACAAACACACAAACAACAAAAAAATAACATGCATGCTTTTTTCTTTTTGTTTTTTTCACTGGCGATTCACATTTTTGTTTGTTTTTTTTTATTTGATGATTTAAGAGAATTAGACAATTTTCTTGTCAAATGTTTGGGTAATTATTAAAATGGGAAACTGAGAGAAAACCTCTTATTTTTAAGAGAAAATTGTGAGCGGGGGTCAGTCAGAAACGGGGGATCCTGCGGATTATCTGGCAACCCAAAGCGCGAAGTGGTTCTCAGGCTGGTTTTAGCGAACATTAGGGCCCCAGACCGTCGGTGTTATGAGTCGAGTCGGTCGTGAGTTACGTCGGTTGTTCGCTCGGCTAAAGACGTCAGGTCGACGGTTGGGAGACGGGTCTGTTTTGACAAGTTACATTAGTGTAGTCTCTACTGCCGCCATTTTTGTTTAAATTCGGAAAAAAACGCGGGACGTAACCTCCGGTAGAAAGTCAGTTACAGCCAGTGTAAAGTAAAACTTTTATTCTGAACTTGTTTTCCGAAAATGGAGGACTCCAGGTCACCTGAAGAAAAGTAAAAATGTGAGTGAGAACATGAAGTTGCATGTTTGTAACTTAGGTCACATTCAGTGTTAGCTAACATGTTTAAGTTCACATTTAACATTAGCTAACATGTTTAAGTTCACATTTAACATTAGCTAACATGTTTATATTCACATTTAACATTAGCTAACATGTTTA
>NW_024622717.1:958-1684 GCF_008729295.1 Plectropomus leopardus
ATAGTTATTATTATTAATTATTTTTTTATCAATACTATTCCCATTATGTTATTTTTGTTGTAGTTGTCCTAGTAATCACTATTTTGTTTTGCTGATTAGGTATTATCTATCTATCTATCTGTCTATCTGTCTATCTATCTAAAAAAGGTTCAGGATAACTAAAGATCCAGGGTGCATTAAAAGGCATAAAAATGTGACCTGATTACCTCATTAGAAAAACAAACAAACACACAAACAACAAAAAAATAACATGCATGCTTTTTTCTTTTTGTTTTTTTCACTGGCGATTCACATTTTTGTTTGTTTTTTTTTATTTGATGATTTAAGAGAATTAGACAATTTTCTTGTCAAATGTTTGGGTAATTATTAAAATGGGAAACTGAGAGAAAACCTCTTATTTTTAAGAGAAAATTGTGAGCGGGGGTCAGTCAGAAACGGGGGATCCTGCGGATTATCTGGCAACCCAAAGCGCGAAGTGGTTCTCAGGCTGGTTTTAGCGAACATTAGGGCCCCAGACCGTCGGTGTTATGAGTCGAGTCGGTCGTGAGTTACGTCGGTTGTTCGCTCGGCTAAAGACGTCAGGTCGACGGTTGGGAGACGGGTCTGTTTTGACAAGTTACATTAGTGTAGTCTCTACTGCCGCCATTTTTGTTTAAATTCGGAAAAAAACGCGGGACGTAACCTCCGGTAGAAAGTCAGTTACAGCCAGTGTAAAGTAAAACTTTT
>NW_024622718.1:0-5307 GCF_008729295.1 Plectropomus leopardus
TCTGTCACGATCCCTGCCTTCTCCTCCCTCCAGTATTTTTCCACTCACTCTCCCTCTGCTCACTCTACCTGCTGGCCACACCCACCTACTCTGCCTGCTCTGCTCTCTCACCTCTCAGCTGCAGCTCATCAGTAATCAACCCAGGATATAAGCCTCCTCCACACACACACTCATCGCCAGATTGTTCTTCAGTGACATGCAAGACTTTCCAGCGTTTTCCTGTCTGATCTTCCAAAGCCGACCCTGCCTGTCCCCGACCTGCTCTCTTTTCGCCTGATCCCCGGAAAACCTACCTGCCTTCTGTCCCAGACCACGTGTTCTGATTCGGCGTTCCTGATCTGCTCCGCTGGTAAAGACTTCTCCGCCTGGCTCCGACGATTCTGCTGTTTAATCCCCACTGGTACCGCTGCATTCTCGGACTGCTCCTCTGGCTTCGAAACCTCCGCCTGTCCCCGACCACTCTTCCGCCATCTCCTCGACGGTACCTCCACACGTGCTGTCAAGCCGTCGGACAACGGGGTTTCCTCCTCACCCACGCCGAGTGCAGTAAGCTTCGTCTCTTCGCATCGTTCGCCCTCCATAGACTTTGTTTGGGGTTCCGACCCGAAGAACGAACTTTGTGCCGAACTGCTTCTCCTTGCTGCATGTTTGATTTGTGCTGGGTTTAATAAACGTCATTACCAACTACTCCAGTTTACCGGTGTACTGCATCTGGGTCCACACAGCACCCGTTACAGTACAATCTGGCCAAACATGGACCCAGCAGATAACGCCGCTCTCCATTCCCGTCTTGCCCGCGTTGAGGGGATGCTACAGCAGCATGAAGCTCAGCTCACCTCCAACGCAGCTGAAGCTCGCCAATCGGCTTCGGCGCTGGAACAAGCGCTAACTCTGTTAGCCACCCAAGTGCAGCAGATGGCTTCCTCACTGACCCAGCACGCTTCGCCGCCACCGGCCCAGATGCCAACGCCTGGTCCGGTATCCGAACCCCGGGTGGGGGTTCCAGAACGATACGCCGGGGATTCTGAGGGCTGTAATCCATTTTTGACGAACTGTTCAATCCTGTTTGCCCTGCAGCCCCAAACCTTCGCCACAGAGGGAGCCAGAGTCGCCTTCACCATAAACCACCTCACCGGCAGGGCACGTTTATGGGGGACAGCGGAGTGGGAGAGAGGCACGCCTGCTTGCGCCTCCTTCCAGACCTTCGCGGAGGAGCTACGAAAGGTTTTCGGACCCGTTCCAGCAGGACCTGACGCCACTGGGGGTCTCCTGAGCCAAAGACAGGGGAACCGGACGGTAGCCGACTTCGCCATAGACTTCAGAACCCGGGCTCGGCTGAGCGATTGGAACATGGCAGCTCAGTGTGACGCCTTCCTCAATGGGCTGGCCCCGTACATTAAAGACGAGTTGGTCTCGTTCGACCTTCCCAGTTCTTTGGATGGGCTTATTGAACTGACTACAAGATTGGACAGACGAATTCAGGCCAGAAGGAGAGAGCAACGGTTGGAGGGAACTGATCTTCGGACCTCCATCCGTCGGAATGGGCCGCCTGCTACTCCTGGTCCTCATTCCGATGCCACCCCGGGAGCGGAGCCAATGCAGGTGGGTCGCACTGGTCTGCCCCCCGAGGAACGAGAGAGACGGCGTTGAGGTAATCTTTGCCTCTACTGTGGCCAGGCCGGCCATTTTGTATCACGGTGTCCAGCAAAAGGGAGGGCTCAGCGGTAGACGGGGGCATCCTGCTGAGCCAATCACTGAACTCTGTCCCCAATCAAAGACCACTGTTTCACGTCCAGCTTCTGTTGGCAGAGGGGTCCCACACCCTCGCCACCTTTATAGACTCTGGAGCCGATGTTAATCTCATCGATGAGGAACTCGCCCGGCAGCTGGAGATCGAGCTGGATCCTCTGCCCCGTCCCATTCCGGCCAGCGCATTAGACGGTCACCTCCTGGGAAGAGTCACCCACCAGACCACGCCCATCTCCATGCTCCTGTCGGGTACGCACCTCGAGACCATCAGCTTTTTTGTGTTGAGATCTCCTAACCTCCCCCTGATCCTTGGTTATCCCTGGCTGCGCCGTCATAATCCCCACATTGACTGGTCCACGGGGTCCATTTTGGGTTGGAGCCCCTCCTGTCACCAGATCTGCCTTCAACAGACTGTCACGCCCTTGTCACCTGCCAGTTCCTGCTCTACTCCAGATCTCTCCAAGGTACCTCCTGAATATCATGACTTCCGGGAGGTGTTCAACAAGACAAGGGCCACGTCACTGCCTCCACATCGACCCTACGACTGCGCCATTGACCTCCTTCCCGGCTCAGTTCCGCCTAAGGGGCGCCTTTACTCCCTGTCTGCACCTGAGAGGGAGGCGATGGACATGTACATTAAGGACGCCTTGGCATCCGGCATCATTCGTCCCTCCTCGTCTCCCGCCGGCGCGGGGTTTTTCTTCGTTGGTAAAAAGGATGGTTCCCTGAGGCCCTGCATTGATTATCGGGGTCTTAATGACATCACCATCAAGAACCGCTACCCCCTGCCTCTCATGGCTTCAGCCTTTGAACTGCTCCAAGGGTCCACCATCTATTCTAAACTGGATCTTCGCAACGCCTACCACCTGGTTCGGATCCGGGAGGGGGACGAATGGAAGACGGCTTTCAACACGCCTACAGGACACTACGAATACTTGGTGATGCCTTTCGGGCTAACCAATGCCCCAGCCGTGTTCCAGGCCCTCATCAATGACGTGCTCAGAGACTTGCTTAACAAATACGTGTTCGTGTACCTGGATGATATATTGATCTTCTCCCGCTCGAAGCAAGAGCACGTACACCACGTCCAGACTGTCCTGCAACGCCTGCTAAAGAACTCTCTCTTCGTCAAGGCAGAGAAATGCGAGTTCCATGCCTCATCTGTATCCTTCCTGGGCTACATCATCGGCCATAATCATATGGAGATGGACCCTGCCAAAGTTTCAGCGGTTACCTCATGGCCCGTTCCTGACTCCCGCAAGCAGCTGCAACGCTTCCTGGGCTTCGCTAATTTCTACAGGCGATTCATCCGGGGTTACAGTGCGGTGGCGGCACCTCTCACGGCTCTCACCTCCTGTAAGATCCCCTTCCGTTGGTCCCCGGCAGCAGAGGAGGCGTTCCAACTCCTCAAACGACGCTTCAGTTCGGCCCCCATCCTCCTGATCCCGGACCCTGAAAGACAATTCGTGGTGGAGGTGGATGCCTCCGATGTTGGGGTGGGGGCTGTCCTCTCTCAACGCTCCGCTGAGGACCAGAAACTTCATCCCTGTGCCTTCTTCTCTCGACGCCTTTCTCCAGCAGAGAGAAACTATGATATTGGCAACCGCGAACTGTTGGCGGTTAAATTGGCGTTGGAGGAATGGAGGCACTGGTTAGAAGGAACCAAAACCCCCTTCCTCGTCTGGACAGATCATAAAAACCTCGAGTACATCCGCTCAGCCAAGAGACTCAACTCCCGTCAAGCCCGGTGGGCCCTGTTTTTTGCAAGATTCACATTCACCCTGTCATACCGACCTGGTTCCCGCAACATCAAACCTGACGCTCTGTCCCGTCAGTTTCTGGTTGGGGAAGAGGACTCCTCCAACCAGGACAGTATAGTTCCTGCCTCTCGTCTCCTGGCCGCCCTCACCTGGGAGATTGAGGAACGGGTTAAGGCAGCGGTGGAGGATCAGCCGGGCCCCAGCTCATGCCCTCCGAACCGGCTCTTCGTTCCTCAAGGACTAAGATCCGAGGTCCTACAGTGGGCTCACAGTTCTCGTCTCTCCTGTCATCCAGGAATCGCCCGGACCAAGGAGGTGGTGCAACGGCGGTTTTGGTGGGCCACCATGGACGAAGACATCACTGGCTTTGTCAACGCCTGCCCAGTCTGCAGCCAAAACAAGACTCCACGGGGGGCTCCTGCCGGATATCTTCAGCCACTACCAGTACCTCATCGCCCCTGGTCCCACATCTCCTTGGACTTTGTAACCGGTCTGCCACTGTCAGGAGGCAACACCACAATCCTGACAGTGGTAGATCGGTTCAGTAAGATGGCTCACTTCGTGCCACTGCCCAAACTCCCGTCTGCCAAAGAGACTGCTGAGTTGCTCCTGGAGCATGTGTTCCGACTCCATGGCCTTCCTTCTGATGTGGTCTCGGACCGGGGTCCTCAGTTCACCTCATCATTTTGGAGGGAATTCTGCCGTCTCCTGGGTGCTTCCACCAGCCTGTCCTCCGGGTACCATCCTCAGTCCAACGGTCAGACAGAGAGGAAGAACCAGCAGATGGAGACGGTACTTCGATGTATGGCTTCTAAACACCCTGCCTCCTGGTCCTCACAACTGTTGTGGGTGGAATACGCTCACAACACTCTCACCAGCTCAGCTACTGGCCTGTCCCCATTTCAGTGTGCTTATGGGTTTCAACCCCCCCTGTTCCCGGACCAAGAGAAAGAGACTGCCTATCCTTCGGTAGAGGCCTTCATCCGTCGCTGTCGTCAGACTTGGACCCAGGCCAGGTCCGCACTGCTGGGGTCCGCCGAAAGATACGCTGCAGCTGCTAACCGTCGCTGTTCCCGAGCCCCCGTCTACCAGGTGGGGCAGAAGGTATGGCTGTCGACCCGGGACCTTCCCCTGCGGGAGGACTCCAAGAAATTGGCCCCCAAGTTCGTCGGACCGTTCCCCATCGACAAGGTGATCAACCCGGTGGCGGTCCGCCTACGACTGCCCTGAACCATGCGGGTCCACCCCACCTTTCACGTCTCACGACTCAAGCCATTCCGAGAGAGCCCTCTGCAACCTCCGTCCCGACCTCCTCCTCCTCCCCGCATCATAGATGGGACCCCGGCCTATACGGTGCATCGCCTGCTGCGCTCTCGCCGCCGTGGGAGGGGCCTTCAATACCTCGTCGATTGGGAGGGGTACGGTCCGGAGGAGCGGTCCTGGGTCCCGGCGCGCCAGATCCTGGATGGCGACCTCGTGGCGGAGTTCCATCGGCGGCATCCCGACCAACCCTCCGGACCCGCCTCGGCACGTGGGGGATCCGGTTCTGCTTCCCGTCCTGCTCCTGTGTCCACGCCGCCCGGGGATGACGACGTGGGTTCTGCCTCGGAGTCCGGTGGTGCCCTCTCGGACGAGGGGGGGAGTGTATCTGGGGTCTCCGAGGAGTTCTGACCCTCCTCCGGGCCCCCGCCGCCCGCCCTGCTTCGGTGGTTCGTTGTGGGACGTCGTGGGCCGTCCCTTGGGGGGGGGGTTCTGTCACGATCCCTGCCTTCTCCTCCCTCCAGTATTTTTCCACTCA
>NW_024622719.1:0-1266 GCF_008729295.1 Plectropomus leopardus
TGCTCATTGTCGTTCGTGCTCATTGTCGCTCGCTGCACACGCTGTCTGGAAACAAAATGAGATGGCGAAGTCTCAAAACAACCGGAGAGGCAGTGTGCTGTGGCTCTCTGTTTCCAACCCGTGCTGAAACTTCAGTTTGGACTTTGGGCGGAGTTTGGAGCACGAGGAAAGGGTGCACTTGATTTACAAAATAAAAGACAAAATGGGAGCAACATTGTTAGAATCATCATGCTGCACATAACTGTTTTATCTCGATTATCTTGTTTTGAAAATCTAGGGAAGTCAAAATCGTAATCAAAATTAAAATCTGATAAATTGACCAGCCCTAAACTGTATACTGTTTGAATTAAACTTTCTCTTGGTCACAGAAGACTGACAATTCTAAAATGCCTTGTTAACTCATCATTAAACACACTCAACAGAAACAATAAAACTCACCCAAATCATCTTGGCTACTCTTGCTAGTAATCTAGTTGTTAAGTCCATTGTTCCAACAGCTCCAGTTTGGTTTACAATGAATCTTTTATTCAGCGAACAAGACTGGGTTAAAATCTAGAATTTAGCTAGACCGTGTACAGTAGTTCTCAACCTTTGGCCTTCAGGGACTTCTTTAATATTATGATCATCAAAATTTCTTTCCCTGTGCTAGAAACACAAGATTTGGGGCTAGAGAAATTAGTCGATTGTCCATTCTTTTACATATTAAAGTGGACTTGCTGGAATAAAACTGTGTGATGGATAAAACAGGTTATTTTGTGGTTTGATTATTTCATGAACTTGTATAAGATAAAAAAAATAATGGTTTTAAATAAATCCTTCATTAACCAAGTTAGATGTAAAAACAGTCACTCTCTGCAGGCTACCAGCTGTTTACAGTCCTGTAACTTCTCCCTCCAACACTAGGTGTCACTGTGTCTTTCAAATCAGCTGCCTGCTCCACCAGTAAAGACTGGAGTCTGAGCTCTGCTTGTCAAGACTTTAGTTAGTAGTTTGTGAATCTAACAATTTTATTTTAAGAGTTTGCACTCCGCTTTTATTTTGAAAAAGTCTGCATGACTTCCGGTGTTATCATTTACGGCAGTTGTATTGGGTATTCTGACAGAAGCACACGGCCCATTGGTAAGCTGTAGCTAAAGAAACAGCCTGCTAACAATGTGTAACATGCAAATATATTGTGTTGGCATTTATTTCATTGCTAGGCAGTCGTAGAAGAGTGATATGAGACTGTTGAGTGTGAGATACTGTGGTTGACTACTCCCGATTAGC
>NW_024622720.1:0-6535 GCF_008729295.1 Plectropomus leopardus
TCTGTTATTAACTACTTTGCTAAATGTGATGGAGATGATAAGAAATCAGGATAAAACAGCTCTACTGTGCATAAAGCTCTGCATTAAAGCAAGTGATAAAACTTTAAACACAGTCCAAACGGATGGCAGTGACAATGATGCAACTCTGACACACCAGGGAGCAACACACACCCCAAATGAATGAGAAAACAGAGTGACGAGTGTTATTTTAGCACAGTTTCACACACAGTCCCAATCTCACAGTGGCCAGTATAGACTCACAGTGTGAGTGACAAGTCCAGGAGCCAATGGAAGCGGCAGACTGTCCAGAGGGAGGGGCTTGGACAGTTTAGAGGGCGAAGGACTCAGTGTACACACACACTGAGATAGTGCCGACACACACGCACACACAAACATACAATAGAAAGACAACAGGAAAGAAAACAGACAGAGAGAGAAAAGAGAAGGTGAAATAAAAAACAGGTATGAAAATGGAGAGAAGAGTCACAGGATAAAGAAAGAAACGGTGAAGAGGAGCGAGGGAGAGGTCCTCTTACCTGAGAGGGAGGGGAGGTGGAGAAGGAGGTGGTGCAGACCTCCTGGGAATCCTGAACTCCTGCATATCCTCCGTCCTCCTCATCTGGAGCTCTGAACACACACACACACACACACACACACACACACACACACACAATTCAGATGATGAAAACTCCAGCAGGAAGGTAGAAAATTTATAAGCTGATGGAGAGCTGACCTCATTTTGTTGTTTCTCTTTTCAGGCAGCCTAAAATGTTTGTTCACTCAGCAGTTGCAGCTGAGTCGTATGCTTAAAAATGCAATCAGAGTATTGCAAACTGTCACCTCCAAAGCCCGAATCACAAATAAAAGCTCTTGATTGTTTACGAACAGCCTGAGACTAAACTGATCACTGTGTGTTTGGTGGTTATTTGACTTTGTGGGTGAATAATGTCAGGATTTTCATTAAAACAAAAACAATGGTTCTGTACATTTCCACTGATTTCTGTCACTACCTGTAGTTGCAGGGATGCCCCATGTTTGCAGGTCGCTGGCTGCTGCAGGGAGGATCCACAAAGTGATCTACAATGATCCCCATGATTGGAGCCGACCGCTCAAACTGTCTGCAGAGAGAGGACATTTCAAAAATTGTTTTGAGTGAAAAATTATACAACAGACTGGTTATGCACGTTTGAACTTTAAAACGCAATAAATAACTTTCTTCACAGAGTTGTTCCAACAGAATATTGAAAATGCCTCAGATACTGCCTAAAATGCAGGATCGAGGATCGGCGAGTACATGACTCAATGCATTGATTTGATACCCCATAATTTTCTTTGCCGCTCTCAAACAGTTGCCTTGTTTACAGTTAAAAGCAGCTAAAAATAACTGATTTCAGGAAAATAATGTAGCGTTAACTGATAGCAAAAGTTTATATGTTTTACAAAGAGTTTAACCTGAGCTGTGTCATACAGCCATGGTAGCAAAATTTCACATCTATATTTCCTGAAAATTATTCTTTTTTTTGTACATTGTTATCAGATCTGCACTTTATGTTGGCCGATTTTCAAGTTCAAGTATCTGTATTAGGAAAGAAAAAATGAGCACGTCTCTATTTTCTGTGTAATAGGATGATGCTGTATCAAACATAGTGTGCTAGTTACCTGTTGGACATAAATGCCAGGTTGGTGCGGTAAGCACATGAAAGTGTGACTGTGCCGACAGGAGTGCCAACGACGCCGACACGCACCGTCTGAAAACCTTTAAAACAAACAACAAACTTCACTATAACAACCACATAAGCTAATGTGAAAGGTGTGAATTTGATTACATATTTAAACTGAATTTGATACAAAAATTAAGGGAAATTTTCAATGAAACTTTTGGCTCATTTTCTGAAAATATGCTGTTTTAGGTCTTACATGTTACAGTTATTATTACATTATTACATAATTATGCCTTTAACAAGGAAACTACTCTTAAAGATCATGCATGTTATTTGGTGTTTTAATGTATGTGTTTATGATGTGACTACGAGACTATTAAACTTCCAGACTTCAGTACTTCAAGACTATTAGTATCTGGACATTTTTCATGTGGCAAGTACTAGAAGAAAAAAGAAACACAATAAAATTCCATTTCTTTCCAGTAAAAAGTAAAAAACTGCAATTTTTAAAAAAATTTAAGCTCTTTAGCACCTCGGTCTGTGAGGTTTAAGTACACCACTGTGTAACCTGTATTTTGTAAAGTCTACAGTACAATGTGTGCGCCTGGGGCTGTTACACCTATTCAAAGATTTAAAACATGTCAGTCAAGAAGCAGAGTTTTTACAGTTACCTTCTCCTAATCCACTCAACTGAACTTCTCCGAAATAAATCCTAAACATAAGAGAGACAGAAACAGATGGTGAAATGTGAACTTAATGGAACAGGAGACAGAACAAAGCTGGTGTAGCTTTGTAGTTAAACCAGCTGTTTATCAGGACAGGTAGAGTCCGCACTCACCTGTATAATATGACATAATCGTGTCCCTGCTTTCTGGAGAGTTTATACGCAGGTGTGACTCTGGTGATGGCCAGCAGAGACTTCAGGAGGACAGACAGACGGTTGTAAACTGTGTATGACACCTTGATGTCCTTATCACACCTACAATAGAGACAGACAGTAACTCATCAGCAGTGTGGCAGTATCTCAAATAAATTTCAACTTACTAGGATAGAGTAAGTCTACACTGAAATTAATCTAACAATCTGACATAAAAATTGCAGCTCAATATTAAGCCAGAATTAAGCCAGTTTTCTTTTTTTGTGTTTTGTGTCATCTCATGTATTGTCATGTGGATCTGTTGTGAAAAGGTTGGCAGGCAGCAGTTTTCAAACAGCAGAAACACTTCAAAGATGTGATATAACTCAAAATGTCACAAAAAAGAGACTAAATAAACCATTTACAACTTAGAGCATCCAACACTCGCTGTCGCATCAGCACTTTTTACTGAAACTGCTGGCTGTGATTTTAATTTTGTGCTTCTCTGTTGTTTATTTGCTCACAAAGCTGTAGTACACATCGTCACAAGGGCAACACATGATGAAATGAACATAACAGCACAGTATTGGGGTCTGTTACCTCTGATACAGATCTGTGGTCCTCAAGGCTAACCATGTGCATACTTCACAGAGGCTAAGACAATCTGGTAAACTTCTTATTTTCTTAAACATTTGACCACTAACAAAAGGAAAAACAAGCAAAATCCACTCACTTTTCATTCATCTCCAGGCACCAAGTCTCTAACTCCATCGAGTCTCCCTGAGTGACACACAAAAAAAGAAAGATCAACGTTCAAGTGCAATGAAAAATAAATGTTTATTTCTTTAAAACTGTTTATACATAAAGGAGTTAATGTGTTTCCTGTTAAAATGTATAAAACACTGGTGACATTTATGTACAGGGATAATTATTTTATGACTCACACAGCTATATAGGGATACTAAATTCTGTTGTCAACAGATATCTCATCACCTTCTCCAATAAAAAGCTTATGTTAAAGTCCCTGCATCATTGAGAATTCAAAGAGAATGAACGGCTGTAGATGATCTGAGTTTTCCTTGTCGAGGGTGTTTTTACCTCTGAAGTCTTCAGGGAGATCTCAACACACATGGAGCGTCCGATGCCTGGAAGTTGGCCGGCCAGCGCCTTCTTGGCTTCATGAGTCACCTCTGGGATGTCTTTGATAGCCAAATTAAACTGGAAAAAAATTATAATAATAGCAAAATGATTTGAAGTTGAACTTACACACTTTTACAGACAAAAACTGACAGTCCAAGCAGCTAGATATATATGTGAAGATCTACAGTGAACTGTAAATCCTTCTAATCATTACAATAGCAAAATGCAATAGAACAACTAAATTATTTTACCCAGTCAGAGCCAGTCGGCGATGAGGATGAGCGAGTGCAGATCTTCTCTCCAAGACGAGCTTGGACAATCACCTGGACAGTCTACAAACACGACATAAGAAACATTTATAAGTCAGTTTAAAGAAGTATCCAGAGTCACATTAACATTGTTTATGGAAAGACATGTTGCTTTAAATATGTTTAAACACTATTTTAAAGCTGTGAGCACAAGTAACAGGAGCATCATACTTCAGGCATTTTACCTTCAAGGCAAAGAATTTAATGAACTTGTCCAAGTCTTTTTTATCCTGGGGACTCAGGCCACTGTCCATGTTGTCACGACCCTGAAATCAAACAAGATAACCAATTAGAAATGAACATAACTGAAATTAGTGATTTTAATCCACTTTTAGCTATTAATAAAATCTTTTGAGGACAATCTGTTAGTCGAAGACATTCAAGTATTTACGGTACCAGGCCAAAAATTGCCACTGCATCCAAAATTATAGTTGACCCTTAAATGGGCAGGCACATACAAATATTTTTGAAAATTATTGTTAATTGCTATTTTCTGATGTATCTGGGCTAAAATAACTGGATTTCATAATTTTTGTCAAAATGTGACCTTTAGTTTCCAAATGACAAATTGTATCTCCCGAGATAAACTGCCCATTTAGGGTACAAATTCAACATTTTCCTCTACATTCAATAGTTCACATGCCAACTTCTAAAGCATTTTATTAACAATTAATTAGATACATTCTTTTATTTTTCTGCACAGTAGGTTTTTTTTAAAAGTGAAAGACAAAACTGAACAATTGTTATTTACATACCTAACACAAACCTAGTCTTTGAATAAACAACGACCTATTAAAATTTATAAAATGAAACATTTAATTCCTGTTTTTATAATGGCATCATCACTGTGGTGCTCCTACAATATCACTATCCTATTATAGATAACTTTGGTTGGTAGAGTGAACAATTTGTGTGGTGCAATGAAGCAAAAAAAAAAAAAAGAAGTAATAAATGTTTCATGCCTTTATATTATTACTGTAGAGAATAGTCCTAAAAACATTAGTATATCTGTGAGTGATGATTGCTGATTTAATAACCTTATCTTGGCAATGTATCAGACATTGAATACCTAATTATTAATGTCGTGACGATCAAATCATTATTGTTCAACAAGAATATATAAAATCATCCTTGAAAAACAATTTTCTATAATAAACATGAAAAAAGACAACACATATGTCATGGCCAGCTACTTTTTTCACCTAGGATTACATTTTGTATTTTGCTACATGAGAATATTTCTGAATGTTGGCATAAAGTCCCATGACCTGTGTAGTTGACCCATCTCCCCCTTAAGTGTTTCACATTATTATTAAGTTCACCCACTTAATGCCCCTCCCTCCACCGCCTGTCAAATGATTGTTTCTCGCATGATGCAGAAACTATTTGATTAAATTTATGAAAACCAAATAACTGACACTCAAGTTAAATGAATCTCAACTAACATATGTATAAATGTAGACACAATATATCCATTCCTTACGTTTCTTCAACAAATAAGAGTAGTAACCATAAACATGCCAAATATGAACCAAAACAAGCCATTTTGACCACATATATAAAGTCCTTTGCTATCTAGCAATTTAACAGTTCAACTGGAATCAGTAAAAATATTATGAGAATGCACTCATTGGTGTTAGCAGAAAAAATATGTCTAAAAACTGTTGTTTTTAACCCTCCGTATAGCATGTTTACGTTACAGGATAGCAAGTGAGGCCTCTACGTTGACATGAAACTGTCCGAATAATATATAGAGGTCATGTTAAACGAAAAAATACTGACAACCATCTTACACGGTACGCCGGTACACCTTGAAAATTAAAACAGCACAATACTGACATATTAATGCTAATTTCTAAACGTTTTTGTCCCACAAAGAGGAGGCTCAGCCACTGAATAGGTGACTCACTAACCAACTAGCATTAGCATGTGGCTAATGTTGACTAGCTAGCTAAATAACACGCACTTTAACTCCACCACAAAACAGCTAAACTTACATTAGCTTCTCCCTTGGCGGCGGAGCTTCAATAAAACACTAATTTATTTAGGAAATATGGCACGCAACGCTGCGTTACACAAACATTTACATGCCAAATTCAGACGTACACAACGTCAGCAGCGACTGTGCTACTTTTCTGTTTATCTTCTCCATGTCGACGTGTTTGGATAGCAGCACTTTCGCAAAGGCACTTTCGTTGATTTTTTTTTTCAGGTCTATAAAATGTATATCGTCGACCGATAAAACACGAGACACGACAGTTATATTTAGTGAATATTAACAAGATAACGTAAGGTTTTTATTACCTTTTTGTTGCTATAAATCCGTAATCTGTACTTAAAATACACTACGCCACTTCCTGTGTCGAATCTGCGAATGAGCGTCACGGGTTGATTGTTCCTGTGTTTTGTTTTGGTTGTGAAATGCTGCATTTTTAAAGGTAAAAGCTCTTTCTTTATTAACGCAAACGAAATAAAATATGGCTACATTTTAGAGCTATTCAGCTGCGTATGTTCGTAGTCTTGCCTCAAAAACACACATAGCTGAAATTAGGAATGCTTTAATGCTAGGT
>NW_024622721.1:0-1580 GCF_008729295.1 Plectropomus leopardus
TTTTTTTGTTGTTTACTCTTCATATCATTAATTACACAATAGCTATATGATGGTATGCAGCTTTTTTCAACAGACCTCAGAACAGCCATTGTCCTCAAATGCAGTTCCAATAGCAATGGGCAAAACAGGAAATTTCCAAGATTTTAAAGTGGTAATGATGGAAATTATAAGTTGATTGATTGAATTGACAACATTTTTTTCACTTGTTATGGAAAAATACCCAACATTTATTTTTTTTTATTGAAAATAAATATCTTTGAGATTTTGACCCTTGGTCAAACAATATAAGCAATGTGAAAACATAATCCTGGGGGCTGAAAAACATTTTATAGACTGAACAATCAGTCAAATAATTAAAAAGCAATAATAGAAACCTTCTTCTTTTACTTTTTGTTTTCTTCTTCCTCTTGTTCTTCTTCACTAAAAATTTTAAAGCAGCAAAAAACGTAGGACCAAATTTAACCAAAATTGGCAGGTTGGTTGCAAATTTTACCCATTCCTCAGACACAAAAACTGACACTCATTGACCTCAGGGTGGCGTTGGAACAATTTTATGTTTTCACAATTATCCTGCAAAAAGATTTTGAATTTATTTGTTTTTCACGAATGGTTAGCCAAAGTCATATCATTGATTAATTCTGTAAAACACATTGCAAACGCATTTTGTATGGTATTTGAAGTATTTCCGGAAAAAAAAATGAATATTTTGCATACATAACCAATAGGATGCATTTCAAGGTGATTGGCAAGGCGATTGTAATAGTGATATAAAATCTCAAGCTTACTTTAACAACAGTTTAACACAAATTATGTGCTTTATCAATATGGTTAATTGACTGAAAGGAGCCTTTCGCTTCCTCTTTGCCTCACAGTCGACCATGCTTCTTGGTTAAAGGGGTATGACTCAACTGCTCAATGATGTGGGACATTGTGGTTGGCTTCTATACATCCAGTCAAATAGGTTTGTGCATTTGGTTGAAGTCAGGTGACAGATATCATAGATCTAGACATCCTGGAAAATCTATGTCCATTGGAATGGACGGGTGATCTGAGTGGGTTAAGACTTGAGACTTATCATATGATCCCAAATGTTGGTTGAATGTTGTTTTCCCCAGACTGAAGGTATAATATCTTATGGCAAAATGATGGCTGTATCTTTTATTTTTTATTTACACTACAGAATGTAAGAAAGATCCAATATCAGTTGAAGTATACAAACAGGAGAGTCAGAGGGATATCACATTAAACAAAGATATTGTAAGACATACATATATCAAGTGTCTTAACAGCCTTTTTGTTAGTAGAGTTGAATCAAGTCATGTTGAATATCGGTTAGAAAAGCAACAATATATGTTTTTTCATTGCTAAACTTACATTTATTGTTAAAATACTTTGCTAGAATCATTACCAGATTAATTATTTAAAAAAAAGTTTTGTTTTCATTTCCAGGGTACTTGAGGAAGCCAAGCAAAACTTTTCCCATAATAATGTCAGGTCTTCAGAGGTATGGTCCATGATAAATCTGCAAAGGTCCTTCCAGAATTTATTGGCTTAAAAACAATGCAAAAAAGTAGTAAAAC
>NW_024622722.1:0-1020 GCF_008729295.1 Plectropomus leopardus
GGTCGGCCCAGTGGTATCGGTTCGACCCCTCTGCGTTTTCACGGCCGTAGCTGAATACTACTGATGATGTCACATCCTGCCGCTCTCCGGGATTGTCGGCTAATCTGGGTCTGTCTGGGCTCAGAGATGCCAGCCCGAGATAAGCAGGTCACAGCGGAAAAATCTGCCTGAGAAGACGAGCTCAGCGGCGGGAACGAGTACGATGTGGGCCCCCTCTCTTCCCTCCGACGTTTTTAGCTTTTCTAGTTTTCTATAAAACATTTCAACATTTCAAGAAAGAAATATGGGCTTTTCCCCTTTTTTGGGGAGCGTTTTTTTCTGTTAAAGATTTTGTGGTCATTTTTAAAGGAAAAAAGGGCAATTCCTTTTTCCTTAAAAACTGTTTCTGTTTTTTCTCAGTCTTTTGAAATCACCAAAATTACACCATCTGTAACAGCCAGGAACGGTACAAACAGAAATTATACTTAGATTTTTTAAATTTCCAACTGGCCGTGATCACATCACGTGTTCTCATGGAGGCTTTTGAAACAAAACTCGTGACTTCTCCAGGTTTTGCATGACTTCTCCAGGTTTTGCATGACTTCTCCAGGTTTTGCATGACCGTGTAAACCCCGATAATCAGAGTCCAAACAGCATGTGAGTCAGAGGAGAGAGCAGCCGGCTGCAGGCTCAGCCGGACAGACCATGTGTCCACACTGATCACATGACCAGAGCTGGACCACAAAGTGAGGACAGCGTCTCAGGCAGATTTGTCCTGCGAAGGTGTCTCTCTGTAACCTGGTTACATCTCCATGGTAACAGTGTTCAAGGACTTCCAGAAATATGATAATCCAACAATAATTTACACCCTGACAGTTTCTGGCTGAGATGGACGGAGTCATTTTGCAGTTTGGAAGCAAACGAAAAAATAATCGCCGGAAGAATCGGGAGAATTTTTTAGAAATCACAACAAAAAAATATTTATTAGTTACTTAAACTTTTAAAGGAAAAACAAAACCGTTGGCAATACAACAGCCCGGT
>NW_024622723.1:0-2059 GCF_008729295.1 Plectropomus leopardus
CACACACACACACACACACACACACACACACACACACACAATGCTCTATAGCTGAGTAACAGTCAGAGACAAAGTGCAGTGGGAGGTTTGGATGCGGTCCCAGTGTTTATTGGGGAGAAGGCCAGTGGTGGAGTGATGCTGAGAGCCTTAGTGGACCCACTCTACCTCCCACATGACATCCTCTTAACGTTGTACACACGGAACGGGAAAGCTCAGTGGTTATACTTTGATGGAATGAAATTCAAAAGGGGCTACTTAAGAGTTTTGCTCTGAATACATATTAATTTCAGAAAACAAAAGCCCTGACCTGAGGTTCATCACAGACAGGCAGGGGGGATGATTCTGCATTCTCTTAAATGGATTTTCAGCAGAATACTATCACAATGACATGATTGTTTTACTTCTGTTTCACAAACATTACTCATGCAAATGAAGGTTTGAAAGCAAGTTGTAATCATAATCTAAAAAAAAAGCATTTAGCGAAGTTAGTAAAGGATTTTAGCGATGAATTACATTCAAGCGGAATACAGTTCATTCAGTGAACTTAAACTTGAACACATACTGTACAGTGGCTGATACATTAGTGAATATAAGCTTGAGTTGTACATTATAGGTACATTATATTGAATTGGTTTTCAGTATATGTTGGGGAATAAATAACTAGAAATGTCATTACAAAAATAGCAAAATACGTTTGAGGTGATTTAAAAAAAAACAGTGTCTTTATGCACATAGACATAAAATTAAAGTACTATAATACTGTAAACCAAGAGAGTGCCTCAGGGATTACATTCTTCTGTAGGGAGCTCTGTGGCAAACAAAAGTTTATGATACCTACACGTTTTGCTCAGCAAGATAATATTCACGAATGAACACAACTTTTAGGATTTTTTGAAGAACTTGATGAAAAAATGGCCCTCATTAAAGTACTACACAGGGAATCTGAGACACTTTGCAAAAGACTGGAATTAAGTCATGACCAAATAAAGACACTCAATAGGAAACAAATCCCTCCAGTTCCTGATTTACAAGCACGCAGCATGAGAGACTTTTTAGTTTTCACCAGCATTTCCCCAAAAAGAACCCAGAGGACCATGAGAAATCAATACAGGAATTCATGAGCACACAGTTTAAACTTCCCGCAGAGACAGTCAGCAGCATCACATTGCACCACGCACACCATCTGGGACTGAAGAACAACAACCAACCACTACCGACCAGATCTACATGCAGGCACTGGAAACTTGAACTTATTAAGTGATGAGGGAAAAAGCTCAACCGAAAGACTAATCACACACACACACACACACACACAGACCTACAGTTTATAAGTGCAGATATCCAGTGGCTCATAATAATATTGACATTTGATACCTCCAGTATCAAGGATATATATGGTTATTATAAGGAGTGCACATATAGTAATCAGACTGTGATAAAATTATTGTTTTCAGCTCACAAAAATACAAAACGACCCATCAGTATAAGAGGTAACATTTGAAGCAATTGACTTGCCTGTCAAAATGACAAACGCGTTCGTGAGTGACTTCTTCCTCACCAGCAATTCAATTATCACCCAAAAATTTCAGGATCCACCTCATTGTTATTAGAGACCATGCCTCCTGTAACACTTGCGCACTCTTTCCAGAGACCCTGGATTTGGCAGTTACGCTGTATTAAAAGAGTTGAAATAAACAATTCTCCAAAGGCTGTTACCCTCTCTTCTGCAAGAAACAGGAAAGACTGTATTAAGAGGAAAAAAAAACAGTCTTCTATGTTTACTAAAAAAAAATAAGAGAAAGAACAAGTTGGAAAAAGAAAAAAATAAATAACTTCATAATGTGAATTGTGTAACACAAGAGAGGAATTGAATGAACAAAGACCATACACATTTCAACTAAATGTAGTTATAAATGAGAGAACTTAAGTACTATTACACAGACTGCGACACCAAGATGCTAACCACAACAAACAAGTGGCAGATGCTTTGCAAATCGAATGAAAGGAGATGAAGAAACAACAACCCAGTCATTAAGTAGTTGGCAGGGAAGTTTTGTAG
>NW_024622724.1:0-2611 GCF_008729295.1 Plectropomus leopardus
AACAATATTCTCACCTAGTGGCAAGTTTACTTGTTAGCATAGCATACCTACTTAGCAATCACGCTGCCTTAAACTGATGGTTATCCTCTGATTTTCTCTTCAGGACTTCAGGCTGAAGGAACACACACCTCAACAGGTAAACAGAGATGAAAAGAGAGATAAAGAACCATTAAAGCAGAATCAACAGACAGTTTCTTCATTAACTTCACGTCTTTGACAGAGTCTGTCAGGTTGGTGGGAGGAGACCGTCGCTGTGCAGGAACACTGGAGATGAAACATCTGGGAGAATGGAGACCAGTGAAAGGCAAGTACTTTGATCAGGACTCAGCTCTGGAGGCAACAGCTCCTGTCTGTAGAGAACTGGACTGTGGTCCTCCAGTTTCTGTAAGACGGGGAGAGGAGTCCTCAAAAAGACCTGTGTGGATCATCAGCTCTGACTGTGTTAAGTCTGGATCTGCTCTGAAGGACTGTGCAACATCAGATTCCTCTGACTACGTCCTGAATCTCACCTGTCTAGGTAAGAACAGAGAGAGAGACGAAGTCACTGTTGACGCTGATGTCTCTCTAATGGTTTGACGTGAGATATAATGGAGTTAATGAGCAATCTTTGGTCTCAGACTCTAAATCTATTATTTGGTGACAGAACAAAAGCAGTAATTTGAAAATGATCGTTGCAGGTTGTAATTTATACTGTACTGATTTAGTTAATAATAAATCACATTAGATTCAACTTTAGTGTCACTGAATAAAATACAAGAGCTGAGAAGATGAAATGCAGTTCAGCATCTAACCAGAAGTGAAATAAAATGAATAAAAACCATGAAAGTAGCTGCAGTCTATGGTGTTTTAAAGATGTGTCCTGTTGTTCATGATGAACTGATGTTGGAATTGTTCTGAGTCCAGTTTGAATCACTGACTTGTTGTTTGATGACGTCTTTTTATTTTGTGTCTGGTGTCTTTTCTCTCTCTCGATTTTATCTTCTTCTATCTCTCCAGACTCTGTCAGGCTGCTTAATGGGACCAGTCTGTGCTCAGGCAGACTGGAGGTGAGGTCTGACCAGACTAACCAGAGGTGGTCCTCAGTGTGTGAAGCTGGCTTTGACCTGCAGGATGCAGAGGTGGTCTGCAGGGAGCTCGGCTGTGGGGCTCCTTCGGTCCTCCAGGGGGCGCTCTATGGAGAAGTGGAGGCTCCAAAGTGGACCAAAGAGTTCCAGTGTGAAGGCCACGAGTCTGCTCTGCTGGACTGTAGAAGCTCAGAGAGAAACACCTGCTCAGGTGGCAGAGATGCTGGACTCACCTGCTCAGGTAGAAGAGGAGCTGCAGCTTTCATTTGCTTCATTTCTGTTCTCATGAAACTCACTTTATTCTTTTACTGACGACTCTGCTTTCTGTTCAGAGCCGGTCAGGTTGGTGGGAGGAGACAGTCGCTGTGCAGGAACACTGGAGGTGAAACATCTGGGAAAATGGAGACCAGTGAGTGACATTCGATGGTCATTGACCCTGATAGATGCAGCAGTTATGTGCAGAGAACTCGACTGTGGCTCTGCTGTGTCTGTGGGACGGGTAAATCAGGTGCCCACATACAGACCTATGTGGGAAATCAGTTCTCACTGTCTTCAGTCTGGATTCTCTCTGAGGGAGTGTGCTGCACCATTTTCCAGTTCCTACAAGACAGATGTCACCTGCTCAGGTAAGCCCATCAGTGACATCATCAGTGACATCGTCTCTGACAGTAATATCCTCAGGTTGACTCACAGATGCAGCAGACTGTCTCCAGATATGATGGAGTCTGATGAGCTGCTGCCTCAGTGAATCAGCTGCTGATGTACGACGGGCTACAAGTTAACGTTATGCAGACATCACTAACAGCCTTGTCATCTTCATTTTGAATCAGGATTGGCACTTTCCATTAACTGAGGTGGCTAATGTTTCCATGGCAGCTAGTAATGACAGAGTGGCTGAGAATAATATCAGCTACAATGACCCCCGCTGTCACCTCACCGTCCGCTGGAGCCGCTGGAGGGACAACAGAATACATTTAACGGGAACTGGCCCCAAACAATCACTCGGCTCCTCTCTCCCTCTTCCATAGTCCTGCACTGGTTTTCACTTTGTCATTGTAGACAAGCAGAGGTGGAACAAGTCCTCCGATATCTCACTTAAAGCTCTCATATTATGGTCACATTCAAGTTCAGACTTGTGTTTTGGGTTTCCACCAGAACACGCTGACATGCCAACTCCATCGCTCACGGCACCAAGTGTGCTAGAGGTGCCCTGTGAAGTGGCTTTGTGGTACAGAAGCAACAGAACAGAGAAATCTGCAGATGATGAAGTTATTGTTGGAAACATGTCAGAAGTCATCCGAAATGAATAACATGTTAGAGTGTATTAAATGTCAGTGTGATGTAAAGTAGCTGCAGTCTGTGGTGTTTTAAAGATGTGTCCTGTTGTTCATGATGAACTGATGTTGGAATTGTTCTGAGTCCAGTTTGAATCACTGACTTGTTGTTTGATGACGTCTTTTTATTTTGTGTCTGGTGTCTTTTCTCTCTCTCGATTTTATTTTCTTCTATCTCTCCAGACTCTGTCAGGCTGCTTAATGGGACCAGTC
>NW_024622725.1:0-1669 GCF_008729295.1 Plectropomus leopardus
CCAAGCATCCTCTGTTATAATCAAATTGCCTTCTTTTTCCCACTTTTCTTTTATATACCACGTATTTCCTGATTTGGGATGGAGTACATCTTTATATAGTTTAGAGATAATCTTAGTACACGGAGATTCTGATACTGACAAAAGAATTTTCAGAATTCCTGTTTCTACTTTACCTACATTTGGTCTCAGATTCTGGTTAAAATAGTTTCTAACTTGAAGATATCTATAGAAATCCTTTTGCTCAAGATTGTATCTCTTCTTTAAGAATTCAAAACTATGGAATGTCCCCTCCTTAGTAAATGAGTAATAATTTGTTAGGCCTTTAGCAGCCCATTTTTTAAATCCGCCATCAGATCTGTTTGGAATAAAGTCAGTGTCATAAGCACACCATCGCAGTAGTTTAATTGAGTCATTTAAATTACAAGTTTTTACAATTTCCTGCCAGGTTCTCAATAGTATATTTAACCAAGGGTTGCTTATGTTCAATTGTTTATTTAAAAGTTCATTATCTGCAACAGTAGCTTCAATAGGTATCCCTTCTAGTAAGGCATTTTCAACTTCTTTCCAACGTGCAGAATAATCTGGGGTACATAAGCAGATCAATGGCCTCAGCTGTGCTGCTAAGTAATATTCTCTTAAGGAGGGGAGACTCATACCCCCCCTCTCTTTACTTAGTTGTAAGGTCTTAAACCTGATCCTGGGTTTTTTCCCCTGCCATAAATACCTGGATATCATCATATCCCATTCTATGAATTGTTTGGTTGGTATTGACACTGGAAGATTTTGGAAAAGATAGAGCAATCTTGGCAGAATGTTCATTTTAATGGACTCCACCCTGGAGCTTAAGCTCAAGAAAGGGATAACATTCCAACATGAAATATCGGATTTCAACTGGGAATTTAAGGGGTTATAATTCAAATCAAATAATTTTGTAATATCCTTTGTTAAGTTTACCCCTAAGTATCTAATTAATTCTGCATCCCATTTCATTTTGTATTTGCTTCTGATGTGATTAGGTGGGTAATAATTAAAGGTGATTACCTGTGTTTTTTGTATATTAAGTTTATATCCTGAGTACATCCCATATTGTTCTAGCAGGTTCATAAGCTTTGGAAGTGACTGAGTGGGTTGTGATAGATATATCAATACATCATCCGCGAATAAGGCCAATTTATTTTCTCCTGATGGCATATTTATTCCTTTAATGTCTGTATTTTGTCTGATCCATTGAGCCAAGGGCTCAATAAATAGAGAGAAGAGGAGAGGTGAGGCACAGCAACCTTGTCTAGTTCCTCTTTCAAGGATGAATGGATTAGATAAGTCACCATTAATTTTTATTTTTGCAGAAGGTTTGTCATATAGGGCTTCAAATACTTCAATAATAGATTTATGAAAGCCGAATCTTTCTAAAACTTTATACAAAAAAGACCACTTGACCGAATCAAAAGCCTTTTCGGCATCTAAGCTAATAATGGCTGATTCTATTCCTTGTTCAATAATCTGATCTATTATATGCAAAGTTCTCCTAGTATTATCCTGTGTTTGTCTTTGTCTTACAAAACCAGTTTGGTCGGAGTGGATCAGATCTGGTAGTATATTATCAAGTCTCTTGGACAGTATAGTTGTAAATAATTTATAGTCAATATTCAATACACTAATTGGCCGGTAA
>NW_024622726.1:0-1744 GCF_008729295.1 Plectropomus leopardus
GAACCAGATGGTAGGCGTTGCGTAGATCCAGCTTGGTGAAGATCGTGGCATCTTGCAGCAGTTCAAAAGCCGAGGCGATGAGAGGAAGAGGATAACGATTTTTAATGGTGATCTCGTTCAGGCCCCGGTAGTCGATGCAGGGTCGAAGAGAACCATCTTTCTTTCCCACGAAGAAGAATCCGGCCCCTGCAGGAGACGAGGAGGGCCGGATGATTCCGGCGGCCAACGAGTCTTTAATATAAGTTTCCATGGCTTCTCTTTCTGGTGCAGACAGAGAGTAGAGATGGCCCTTGGGAGGAACCGAGCCAGGCAAGAGGTCGATGGCGCAGTCATAAGCTCGGTGCGGAGGCAGAGAGGTGGCCCTGGCTTTATTGAGTCCAGAATGTGGAACTGGATGGTCTCACGATGACTCCCAGCCAGTAACATGGGAACGGGAGCCGTCTGGTGAGTCACCGTTCCCAGGAGATGACCGTCTAAGGCGCTGGCCGGCAGAGGACGAGGAAGAGGGACCTGCTTCATTCCCAGCTGACGAGCAAGCTCCTTGTCCATCAGGTTGACGTCGGCCCCAGGGTCGATGAACGTGGCGAGGGTGTGTGAACCTTCTTTAAGCTGGAGCTGGACATGGAATAGAGGGCGAGGGCTGGGGACAGAGTTCTGAAAACGGCTCAACAGTATGCCCCCCTCTACTGTTGAGCCCGCCCTTTTACTGGACATCGGGAAACGAAGTGGCCGGCCTGTCCACAGTAGAGACACAGGTTTCCCCGTCGTTGTCTCTCCCGTTCTTCTGTGGTTAGCCGAGTGTGTCCCACCTGCATGGGTTCCGCTCCTCCCATAACTGGGTCTGAAGGAGGACTGACGAGTGCAGGAGAACCATGCAGGACGTTCTGGCCCCGACGAGCACCTCCCTCCCGGATCTGCTCTCTTCTCCTCGCCTGGATGCGTCGGTCTAATCGTGTGGTGAGTTCGATTAGACCGTCTAGAGAGGAAGGGAGATCAAATGAGACCAGTTCATCTTTAATATACGGAGCTAGGCCATTGAGGAAGGCGTCACATTGGGCTGCCGAGTTCCAGTCACTCTGTCGAGCCTTCGTCCTGAACTCGATGGCAAAATCGGCCACCGTCCGGTTGCCCTGCTGCTGACTCAGGAGTCCCCCGGTGGCGTCAGGACCCACAGGAACCGGACCAAAAACCTTGCGGAGCTCCTCAGCGAAAGCAGAAAAAAACACACAAGCCGGCGTGCCTCTCTCCCACTCCGCTGTTCCCCATAGGCGTGCTCGACCAGTGAGATGGTTGATGGTGAAAGCGACTTTTGCTGCCTCTGTGGCGAACGTGAGCGGTTGCAGTGCGAACAGGATTGAACAGTTAGTCAGGAATGGATTGCAACCCTCTGGATCCCCGGCGTATCGTTCCGGCGTCCCTACCCGGGGTTCGTGAGCGATGCTTAGGGGTGGCGCAGGAACGGGAGCAGACTGGACCGGACTCGGAGCGGGAGCGGCGTGCTGAGTCAACGAAGTCGCCATCTGTTGAACCTGATTAGCCAGCAGAGTTAGCGCCCGTTCTAGCGCCGAGGCGGACTGGCGAGCCTCTGCCGCATTGGAAGTTAGTTGAGCCTCATGTTGCTGCAGCATTCCCTCAACGCAGGCTAGACGGGACTGGAGAGCGCTGGAGTCTGCTGGGTCCATGTTTGGCCAGATTGTACTGTAACGGGTGGTTTTAGGACCCAGATGCAGTACACCAAAACGCT
>NW_024622727.1:0-1042 GCF_008729295.1 Plectropomus leopardus
GTGTGTGTGTGTGTGTGTGCGTGTGTGTATGTGTGTTTTGTTCCCCCATGTGGCTGTGGGGTGGAGAAGGGCGATGAAGGACCCCTACTGGTAAAGTGGGTAAACTCGCACAGCCTCGACATCTGTGCTCGTAGAAGGAGGGAGGGGGGAGAGTGGAGAGAGAAGAAGAGAGGGGGAGGGTAAGGAGGGAGGAGAGATAGACAGCGAGAGAGGAGGACAGTGGGAAAGAGGAAAGGAGTGAGAAGGAGAGAGGGAGGGAGAGAGAGACAGAAGGAGAGGAAGAGAGAGAGAGCAGAGCCTTGGCAGAGAGCAGTTGAGGAGAAAATGCCTTGCTTTGTGGAGAGAATTCTTCCAGGGCAGGAGGGAGAGGTGAGACAGAGCACAGAGGGCGGTCTGCTGCCAGGTAAGACTCACACACACCTTCCTCTCCCTCTCTCCTCTCTCTGTCTCTCTCTCTCCCCCCCCTCTCCCCCCCCCCCCCCCCCCCCCCACACACACCCACACACAGGAGTTGAGTGCTACCTCGAGGTGAACGGGTCTGCTACTAGTTGCAGTTGGCATGAGTCAGGCACGCATGTGTAGTGATGTGGTGGGTGGTGTCAAAGTGTGTGTGTGCAAGAGAGCAAGCCTGAATGAGAGTAAGGAAATGGAACAAGTGTAAAAAATGTGCAATTTTTAATTATGAATGCACATTTGCACCTATAGTGCAGTGCATGTCAGTGATGTGTTTAATTAGTTTTAATGGTGTGTTGCTTCCTCAAAAGTTTTGTTGTTGACTTTTTGTGTCATGCCTTATAGTGCTCCACACTTCCACTTTTGTTTCTTTTACAGTTACATTTATGACATTTAACGGTGGAATGTACATTTATTCAAATAATGCATTATACAAGTTTGAGGTGATTTTACTTTCTGTAGTTTATATCTAAACTCAATTACATCTGAGAGAGAAATATTAAAGTGTTTACTCCACAATATTTACTTGAAATTTGCAGTAACTAGTCAATGAACAGAATAATATTTTACAAATGAAATAGGATCAACT
>NW_024622728.1:0-1830 GCF_008729295.1 Plectropomus leopardus
AGAGAGACAGACAGAAAGAGCAGAGACAGAGAGGGACAGAGAGAGACAGAGAGACAGAGACAGAGAGAGACAGAGAGAGACAGAGACAGAGAGAGAGAGAGACAGAGAGAGAGAGAGACAGAGAGACAGAGACAGAGAGAGAGAGAGACAGACAAAGAGAGAAAGACAGAGACAGAGAGAGACAGAGAGAGAGACAGACAGAGAGAGAGAGACAGAGAGAGAGAGACAGAGAGAGAAAGATAGAGAGAGACAGACAGAAAGAGAGAGACAGAGAGAGACAGAGACAGAGAGAGACAGAGACAGAGACAGACAGAGAGAGAGACAGAGACAGAGAGAGAAAGACAGAGAAAGAGACAGAGAGAGAGACAGAGACAGAGAGAGAGAGAGAGAGAGAGACAGAGAGAAACAGAGAGGGACAGAGACAGAGTGAGAGAGAGACAGCTGCCATGTTTCCATCCAACCACTGAGTCCCCATGTCCTAAAATCCTAAAAATGTCCTACAATCTTGTTAATGTCCTTAAGTCCTAGAAATGTCCTACAATCTTGTTAATGTCCTTAAGTCCTAGAAATGTCCAAAAATCCTAGAAACATACTAAAAATATCATAAAATCCTGAAGGTTCTGAAATCCGAGAAATGTCCTAAAATCTTATAAACATACTAAAATCTTAGAATTGAGCGGACCGGTCAGCAAGCTACAGCCAAAGGGACCCAGGACACGGGCTGAGGACAAAGACAAGCGGTGTTTCTCAAAGTGTGCATGAGAGAGAAGGTGGAAGGTGGACTATCGCACCCGGAGTCCTGCATCAGGTCCAGGTCTGAGGGCGTCTGACCGTTTGGTGCTCGAACATGAAATCAGTCATTTATGATTTTAAAAACACCACGAGTGCTGCTCTGTCTGTGCTAGCTCGTTAGCATCATAATGAGATCTTTATCTGAGCAGAGACACGTCGTCCTGATGCGTCTCTGAAGTGTCTCTGAAGCTGCGGGACAAATATAGAAACAACAGAAACAGGGACAGTCAGACAGCAGCTCCTGATCACTCTGATCAGTTTGTCCTCTCATGAAGCTCAATGAAACCGCTTCAGGACGCCGCCTGCTGAGGACGTTCGTTTGAACACAAACCGTCTGACGGCTGGATGGAAGCAGCGCTGACAGAGAGAGAAACTTCCAGAGAAGAAGAAGAAGAAAAGGAGGAGGAGGAAGAGGAGGAGGAGGAGGAAGAGGAGGAGGAGGTGGCAGAGGCTGAGGTACCGTCTGGAGCTTCACTCAGAGCTTTGCCCGTCATCTCTCGCTCCCCGACCAGCCAAACGTAGCCGGATCCCGTCATGTTCAGCTGCCGCGCCGCTTTGTACACCGCCGCCGCCTCGTCCTCACTGTGGACACACAGAGACACACACACGTCAAACTGCTGCCTCGTCCTCACTGTGGACACACATGTAAATTTGCATCATGACTACACAGGTGTGTCTGATTACGGTAAAAGGACACAACAACAACAACAACAACAACAACAACAACAACAACAACAACAACAACAACAACAACAACGTAAAAACATAAACACTGCAACAAACTGCTCTCCTTCTTCTTCTTCTTCTTCTTCTCACACACACCTGGCAGACAGGATGATGACTCGGGCCTCCAGGTCTTTGGCCTCCAGCAGCAGAGCCGTCAGGTTGGTGTCCGGGCTGAACAGCAGCACCTTCTCCGCCTGGAGCACCACAGCGCAGGGCGACAGGTGAGAGCGCAGGGCAACAGGTGATCAGGTGACAGTGCAGGTCAACAGGTGAGGGTGCAGGTCGACAGGTGAGGGTGCAGGTCGACAGGTG
>NW_024622729.1:0-1233 GCF_008729295.1 Plectropomus leopardus
GACTTGCCATTGGACAGAGTCACTCCAGATGAACCCCCATTCACCTACGTTGGAGTGGACTACTTTGGACCCTTCGGAGTGAAACAAGGAAGGAAAGTTGTGAAGCGCTATGGTGTTATTTTCACATGTTTGGCTATAAGAGCAGTTCACATTGAAGTGGCATCGTCACTTGACACAGACTCTTTCATCAATGCCCTTCGGCGCTTTATTGCCAGACGTGGGCAGCTTAAAGAACTTCGATCTGATAATGGCACCAATTTTGTAGGAGCTCAGCGGGAGTTGAAAGAAGCAATTGAAAGCTGGAATCAGAGTCAGATTCACAACGCTCTGCTTAACAAGGGAATCAGCTGGATTTTCAACCCCCCTGCTGGTTCACATCATGGCGGCGTTTGGGAAAGACTGATTAAATCAGTGCGAAAGGTTCTGAACTCAACTTTAAATGTACAAAATCTTGATGAAGAGGGCCTTCACACAGTTTTATGTGAAGCTGAGGCAATCCACAACAGCCGTCCAGTCACCAAGGCTTCGACAGACCCAAACGACCTTGAAGCACTCACCCCAAACCACCTTCTTCTCCTCAAAACCATGCCTTCATTACCACCAGGACAGTTTAAACAGGACGACTTATATGCTCGACGCAGATGGAGACAAATCCAGTACATGTCAGACCTGTTCTGGAAAAGATGGATTAAAGAACATCTTCCACAACTTCAAGAAAGACAGAAATGGTTTAAAATCAAACGCAACTTCACAACAGGAGACACTGTAATCATCATGGACGATTCAGCACCTCGAAACACCTGGCTGACTGGAAAAATCACAGAGACTATCCTGGATAAAAGAGGTCTCGTTCGTCATGTCCGAATCAAGACCAAGACTGGATTTCTGAACAGACCAATCAACAAAATCTGCCTTCTATTGGAGTCAGAAGAACTTTGAAACCCAGACTGACTTCGTCTTTTGTTTTGAACTTTGACCTTTGCCCCTTGCGCACTACAGTACATACACACATACACTATGAACTATGGACTGATCCAGAGTGATAATAAGGATCACTCTTTCTCATGCACGTCTAGCATTCTTATGAAGAAAGAAGATTTTCCTAATGAACTTTATGTTGAAATGTACTGGTATGTGTGGTTATCATTTATTGTGTAATTATTATTGTTTGAATTATAATAATTAGGGGCCGGTATTGTAGCAGTTAAAATATATTTCTTGCCATTTTGCTTT
>NW_024622730.1:0-2844 GCF_008729295.1 Plectropomus leopardus
CTGACGTTTTGGATACCTCTGCCTGTGTTGATTGCCTTGCTGTGGACTGAACCTTGGACTGATTAAACCCTGATTTTTGCCTTTGAGGACTGGTCTCATGTGTCCTGCATTTGAGTTCCTCTTTTGGTTACTTGTTCATGACAAACTCATATATATCTTGGAAACTGCTGACAGTTTTATCCATTGTTAAGTTTGAATAAAGAACTGGTAACACAGCCATGAGGAGTGTGTGTGTGTGTGTAGTGTGTGCGTAGTGACATTTCCCTAATGTAGCAGTAAATGTGCCCCTCATTAACGACTCTCTGACAGTGATGTGGGCTGACGAGAGCCCAGACGCCTGGCTCCTGGACTGGTGCCCTGATGGGCCATTCACACAAACACACACTCACACACAGCCACAGAGAGACAGACAGAAAGACAGACAGACAGGCAGGCAGGCACTAAAAGCTCCACTACAGACAGGAGCTGTGGACATTTCCATTCAACATGTGATGTCTATGTGTCTGTTGGACAGTGTGGAGTTTTGTGTGTATGTGTGGGTATGTGTATGTGTGTGTTGAGAATAGCTCTGCATCTCTATCCAGTCTTGCACTAAAATATGCCTTGGCTTGCATTAAATCTATTAAAAGAGCCTGGTATCAATTCACAAATTGTAAATGTGTATTAAAAATAATGATGAAAAGGATAAAAAATTAGCCAATTATTATCTTTTTATAAAAAAATCTGTAAAATGAAATGTACCATATGGCAGATAAATCATTATATATCATAATATATACATAACATCTGATACATATCAAATATGACTGGTTTGTTTTCTTTTCACTTAGAATGAACACTGTGTGAGAGCAGTGCATTGCCACTGACATAAGACAGTGGGTGTGTGCGTTTGTGTGTTTGTGATTTGACACGGTATTTAGGTCAAATGAGGTTCTGGAAGCATGGAGGCACATCTGTTGCAAAAAAAAGGCTTTTCGGGCTAACACCATTAACACAATGGTGGCTGCTGGACAAAAATGTATCTACAGTGTGTCTATGTGTGCCTTTATGGAGCCATTAGTCATGCTCCATATGTCTTCCAGTGAGGGACAGTGAAAGGGTGGTGTGTGTGTGTGTGTTGTGTCGGACCCAATGTCTATTAAGGGTGTGAGGTGGGGCAACCAACTGACCCTGCTGACTTGCTTTAGATGCCCTAAAATATGACTGACATGCACACACAAAGACACACAAACAGAATACTGGAGGACTCAAGATTGTGGATTGACAAAGAGCAGACACAGCCAAGAGTGAGCAGTCTATTCACACAAGCAGGGTCACATGAACAATGAGGTTTGGCCATGAAGGTCGGTTTGCCTTATGCCTGCTTCAGTGAAGAGATGTTAAAAGACCTTCCACCAGGCTTCACTGAAAATCATATCAATGTGGGGAAACTGTTAACACTGTCATGACTGAGAGGCTGTGTTCAGAATGACAATAAACACAGCACACTCATTCATTTCAGTCAGCCCACTACCTTGGCACAAAAGTGGGGCCTAGTAAAACTCTGTTACTGGACTTAGGAGGCTGCAATGTGTGCGCGTGTAAGTAAGTGTGTTCATAGAAAAGATGCACAAAACAGTAAATTTAGTCTAATTCGGGTACGTAGGTATAGGTACATACACCCAAACTGTGTCAATGTGTAAATGTAATTTATAACAAATTTCCTGCAACTGTCTGTATTAGTAAGAGCACAGCATAACTTCCTCTACAGCTGCTAACAGCCCACCATCATTCCGACTTAAAGAATGGGTGAAATCAAAGCAGGGCGGTTAGGCTGGGGCACCAGGCCCCCCAAAAACTAAATTTGCCCCTGTCAAATTGCTTTAAAAAGTCATGTAAAGTGGAGAATATAAGCTTTCCACTGATATCACACATGCCCTGTTTAGACATCCAGAGACTCCGCAGTGAGCGTGGTTACATCATCGCTTTCTGCGCATTGATTCGCCAGGGAAACACCAGTTTTTCAGCACTCTGAGCCAAACAGTAACGGCTGAAAAGGCTTTGTCCTGCCTCCTGTGTCCTGATTGGATGAAAATGTCAATGTCCATGTGTGGCTGTTTCTTTTTCTCCAGCAATCAACATTAGTTTCATAATTTGAACACACACGGAGGGAAAACAAGACAAAGTACGTGTGATTGTTTACATGGAAACATTCCCAAAATAACAGAGCAGCAAGACAGAGCTCAGCATAAAGCAAGACCAAGATGGCAAAATGACGGTGAATAGTTGAAGAGACGCTAGAATCTTTTTTTTTGAACGAGTGGCCTTGCGACACTGCAGCTAATCATCTTCACAAACAGCTGATGCAGCAAGAGGAGGACAGGTAGGACAGCGACAAGTGAGGAGATATTAGGTTAGTGACTCTAAGTGAATTAAATGTTAAAATTCAAGAATATAAATGTGTAATGTGCTACACTGACTATGCACCTGTTCAAGCCCAGATATTTGTTTATCAAAGTAACTTTAATGTTGTTTTTGGTATATTATGGGAAACAAGGTCTCCAAAACTGAGGGAAATGACAGGGGATATGACCCGATCCAAGGGTAAGATTTCAAGAAAAAAGCTGAATGCACTGTGCTGCATAAGATCAAAATGTCTACCGGCCATAAAATCTGTGATGCATGAACACCACAGAACAGTACTAATTGTACTACTTGTGTTTTCAGCTGCTGGAAGTTGTATTAGCCAAAGAAGAAATGGATGTTTGGAGAGGATCTACAATAGACATGATATTAGATGAGGACGACGACACGGCTGACGGGTAAGCTGCGGATTGTGAGGCCACCATCCTTTAGAAGCCAAGA
>NW_024622731.1:0-1626 GCF_008729295.1 Plectropomus leopardus
GCAGGCTATTTTAAGTAGTTTTTAGCAGCTTACAGCTGTTTTTGGGAAATGTCATTTTTTGACATTTTGCCATACTATAGCCTTGCTTCTTTGGTCATTTTTTCGACATGCCAAATTAGTATGTTTTGGGTTGTTTTTGCAACAATCTTTGCTATGGCATGTCTTGGCAGGCTATTTTAAGTAGTTTTTATCAGTTTTCAGCTGTTTTTGGGAAATGTAATTTTTTGACATTTTTGCCATACTATAGCCTTGCTTTTTTGCTCATTTTTTTGACATGCCAAATTAGATTGTTTCTCGCCCTTTTCACAATTTTCTATGCTATAGCATGTCTTGGCAGGCTATTTTATGTAGTTTTTAGCAGTTTCAACAAATTTTAGTTTGATGTTCTTTATCAATTTTTCAACATATTTTGTACATATCCCTGGTATTACCCTCCCACGTTTTTGAGAGAGTTTTTAGACATTTGTGGTCGGTGAAAGCCACGCGTCAAACTGAAAGTTTTTTCCTTTCCAGCATCATGTTTCTTTTTTTTCTTTTAGCCATTCACTAGATTCTCAGAATAATGAAAAGGCAAACAACCATGGATGGTAGAAAAAGGTTAAAACTGCTCAAGGCAGGCTTTATTCAAAGATAAAAATGTCAAAAGTGTAAATCACAAGCAACAGTTCCCTCACTCCCTTTAACAGGAGTTACTTTTACCATCTATCACAGAGCTGAAGCTAGATCAGGCAGAGGACAAAACACGGACACAGTGATCTGCTGTTCTTTTATCTGGAGGTCCGTTGCATCATCGCTCTCTCCACTCTCTGTCTCTCCTCATTGGCTGGCCTTGGGGTGACAGGTTTTAGGAGAGGCTTCCTCCTCCTGCTTGGGGTGTCATGGTTTGGTAGAAGTTTCCTCCTCCTGCTGCTGGGAATTTTCCTTTCAATGGTTGCTCAAACAGCTGCTGCTCCTGATTCATGAACATGTTAAACAAGTCAATAATTTCTTTCGCCATTCTATACAATGACGTGTCTCAACATCCTACATCATGTAGTTTTCAGCTGTTTTTTGAGACAGGTCATATTTTGACATTTTTGCCATACTATAGTTTGCTTTTTTGATCATTTTTTCAGCATTCCATTTTAAGGTGTTATTGGCCGTTTTTGCAACATTTTGCGCTATGGCGTGTCTTGGCAAGCTATTTTATGTAGTTTTTAGCAGTTTTCAGTTGTTTTTTGGGAAATGTCATTTTTTGACATTTTTGCCATACTATAGCCTTGCTTTTTTGGTCATTTTTTCGACATGCCAAATTGGGGTGTTTTGGGGTTTTTTTGCAACAATCTTTGCTATGGTGTGTCTTGGCAGACTATTTTAAGTAGCTTTTAGCACTTTTCAGTTGTTTTTAGGAAATGTCATTTTTTGACATTTTGCCATACTATAGCCTTGCTTCTTTGGTCATTTTTTCGACATGCCAAATTGGGTTTTTATCTACCATTTTTGCGACATTTTATGGCATGGTGTGTCTCTGTAGGCTATTTTATGTAGCTTTTAGCAGTTTACAGCTGTTTTTGGGAAATGTCATTTTTTGACATTTTTTCCATACTATAGCCTTGCTTTTTTGGTCATTTCTTCAACATGCCAAAT
>NW_024622732.1:0-2403 GCF_008729295.1 Plectropomus leopardus
CCTGAAGGCTTTCTTCTCTTTCAAGGACACTCATTCATCAAACACACACGTGTACATACAGTCCGTATATGCATGTGAGCACAACAAAACGTTTTCTTCCTTTGCTTTTAAAACTTATCCAAACCAAGTATCGTGATTTTATGATTTCAAAAAAATATATATATTTTAAATTTTCTAAATCTCAAATTACTGTAATTTCTTTCAAAAACTATGGGAAAAAGCAAAATGAGCAACTTGGGGGAAACAAAATTTTAAATATAAAAAATAAATAACTATTAATGACAAGTTTAAATTTTGAAAAAAAAAATAAGCTAGGGAAAATGTCCAGGGGATACCACAATTACGTAAAATTTTAGTTAATGATGAGCTAACTTAAATTTTGGGGACAAGAATGAAACCAAAATAAATCTGCTCTACCGTGTCAAACAAAATCACACAATATATTTTAAAGCTTTTTTTTTTTTTTTTTTTAACTATATATTTGAATATTCCATTGTAGCTTTGACACTTTTACTGTCTACCTGTCATGGAAATTTCCACTGTCTGCCTACCTGCCTGTCCATCTGTCTACCTGTGTGTGTGTGTGTGTGTGTGTGTGTGTGTGTGTGTGTGTGTGTGTGTGTGTGTGTGTGTGTGTTTATGTGTGCAAGTATGTGGGACAGTGAACATACGCTCAAGGAACAGAGAACACACATTCTACCCAGCAGGATGAAATCTCACACACACACACACACACACACACGCACACACACACACACTGTTGCTGTGGTAAAGTCAGTCCGGCTGTGTGGCTGGACGTTGAACGGTGGCTGACAGGTGTCACACAGCACCAGGTAACGCACCTTGTTTTTTTCTCGCTCTGTCAGCTTGACAGCACATCTCGACCTGACGCGTGCACGAGCATAAAAACACAGAAACACTTTTAACTTGCTCACAGAGGCACACTGAAAGTATGCTGTTTATTTAACAGGTGTGTGATGTAAATTATCTTTTAAAATAGATCATTTGCAGGCATATTTCTTTGACGATAGTTGAAGCGAAGGAGGTCAATAAAACTGTGGCTTATGAGTACAGGAGGAATCATCACCTAAAACGTCATAAGTAGACGGGGAAGGTCACTGACAGAGTGGCACCATGTGATGAGTTGGGATTAGAACATGTTTATAATAATGCAGGGCAGTGAAGATCCAGCCTTTTGATATTGGAGACAAGCATGGATGTAGAATAGGGTTAGGGTAAGGGTTAGAAAAGAATAGAATAGAATAGGATAGAAGATACTTTATTCACCCCTGAAAGGGAAATTGGGTGTCCAGCAGCTCAAATTTCAAGACAGCAAAATGTAAACATTAGACCAGGGGTCACCAACCCGGTGCCCGCAGGCCAAATAGCACTAATCACGAACTAGCTCTGTCAAAAATTTTTTAATTGTGTTGCTATTCTTTTTGAATTACATTTACAGTGATGTAAATTTTAAAATGAATATATAAAAACGTAAAAAAAAATCATTAAAAAAAGTTTAATATACGAACTCTGACGTAGTATGGGTCAGAGGTCAGTCTAGTGCGCATGACAAACCACAGCTTTGCTGAGATGAGCTTGTGAGCGCTGCGAAGATGAGGAGACAAAAGCGGTTTCTACCCACAAAAACATGGCAGAAAAAAGGAAGAAAACTTATCATTTTCACAGTGAATGGGAGAAAGAGTTCTTTTTTACTAACGTGAAAGAAAACTGTGTGTGTCTCATTTGCGGTGCGACTGTGGCGATGGCAAAGTGGCACAACGTGGAGAGACACTTCAGTACACGTCACAAAAGCTACCATGTTAACTACCCACCAGGCAGCGCACTACGGACGGAAAAAGCCCGCGAGTTAAAGGCAGCTTTGGGCAAACAGCAGTCTTTTTTTACAAGGCCGGTGAAAAACTCTCAAAAAGCAACCCAAGCCTCATTTAGAGCTACACATTTTTTGATAAAGAAGAAGAAGGCGTTTTCAGACAGGGAGGTTCTCAAAGAAGCAATGGTGATTATTGCGAACACTGTACTTAAAGACGAGAAGAATGGAACCGATATCCTCTCCACTCTCTCCGATGTCCAGCTGGGGGCGAGCACGATGGCTAGAAGGGTGTCTGCTATGTCTGGGAGCTTGACAGAGCAGCTGGACCGGGATCTGGCGAGGTGCAGGTGGTTTAGCATCCAGTGCAACGAGTCTGTGGACAACAGCAGTACCGCGTAGCTGATGATCTTTATTCGGATGGTATTTGATGATTTCTCCACAAAAGAAGAACTCCTGACGCTACTGCCCCTGAAGACAACTGCGAGGGGAGTTGACATTTATAATGCAGTGAAGAGTTTTTTCGCAGAGAAAAAAGTACCACTGGAAAAGCTGGTATCGGTGACTACAGACGG
>NW_024622733.1:0-3122 GCF_008729295.1 Plectropomus leopardus
TTTAAAAAACTTTTTCTTGACCAATGTACTTTTTGCAGTTTTTGTCAACTTAAAGACAATAATTTTGTCTCAACAAACTTGTAATTAGCATTTACCATTTTTTCTGACATTAAACAGACCAGTTTTCTAAAATAAATAACCCATACACCAAAGTTATTATTATTATTAATGAATAAAATGATGCATGTAGAGTCATTTTGTGATATCATGATATATATCATGATATTTTGCATTTTTAAAAAAATGAAATTAATTATTAATTTATAAACAATGATAAAATAACAATGAACACCTCTGTGTGTGTGTGTGTGTGTGTGTGTGTGTGTGTGTGTGTGTGTGTGTGCCGGCTCACCGGTGGTGCGGCCCGAGGCGTAGAGGGACAGCACGGCCTGGATGGCCACGTACATGGCGGGGACGTTGAAGGTCTCGAACATGATCTGCGTCATCTTCTCCCTGTTGGCTTTGGGGTTGAGCGGGGCCTCCGTCAGCAGGGTCGGGTGCTCCTCGGGGGCCACGCGCAGCTCGTTGTAGAAGGTGTGGTGCCAGATCTTCTCCATGTCGTCCCAGTTGGTGATGATGCCGTGCTCGATGGGGTACTTCAGGGTCAGGATGCCCCTCTTGCTCTGGGCCTCGTCGCCCACGTAGGAGTCCTTCTGCCCCATACCGACCATCACGCCCTGCAGAGCGGAGCAGCAAACGCGCTTTCAAAAACAAGTCGACTCCAGTCTGCAGCCGTTTACGACATTCACACTGAGCTTTAGTCCCAAACACACAGTACATACACCCTCCAAGTGTCAAATATGACGTCTTCTGGTGTTATTTTCCTTCTCAAATACTGTCACATTTCTTAAAATCTTATTAGTCGAATCTCGGTATTAAAACTGTGAATGGGAGTTCCCCATCAGACCTTTTTCGATTTAAAAAGTCTTCATTTACAGTGTTTTTACAACTAGAAATCTAAACCAAAAAAAGTTTTTGTACTTAATTTGTATTCATTGATCTGTTTTCTACACTGTTTTTAATTTGTTTTTTCTTAATTTTGTGGAAACATGGAAACTACACGTTACATTCATGTAAAGTCAAATCACACCAGGTCTTTATTATGGTTCCTTCAGCTTCGGTCAAATTACATTTGAGAGTTATTTAGATTTCTTTAATGCCACTTTAAACCAAAAATTTAAAAACCTAATACAAAATACTTCCCATTAAGGACATTTTTGCTAAATATTCACTGTACCTGTGACATAAAAGCTGGCTTTTTTAGTCAATTTCAAAAGTCACAGATGATACTGAAACTACTTAAAATGTTGAAAAAATAGAGCGAATCAAGTGGAAAAATTATTACATTATCCTGAAAGTTTCCATTTGGTTTGCCTTGTTCCTTTGTTATTTGTCTGGATGTGACAAATGAATATGAGGTTAATGAGTTTAGTCAGTTATTTAAAAAAAACCTAAAAGATATTACCAATTATTTTGACATTTTAGAAATTAACATTAGAAAAAAAATTCTACTTCCCATATCTTAGCATTTTTAAGACTATTATCATTATTATTATTATTATTATTATTATGATAGGTGGCAGTATTTTTATTTATCTATTTTAATTGCATTTTATTTCTCAAAATATTTTGAATTTAGAGAAATAAAATCTGGCCTATAGTTACTGAATGAGCCTTTCGAGTCAGAAATAAAGGGCAGAAAAGAGCTAAAAACTCAGGTCAAAGGTTGTGTGACTAAAAGTGATGAGAATAGAAATCATAATGTTGAGGGTTAAATATAAAAACATCCACTGTTTAATTTTTTATTTTTTTTAGGGATGTTCTTGTGTACCTGGTGACGGGGTCGGCCGACGATGGAGGGGAACACGGCCCTGGGGGCATCGTCTCCGGCGAAGCCGGCCTTCACCAGGCCGGAGCCGTTGTCACAGACGAGGGCGGTGGTCTCATCGTCGTCACACATGTCTGCAGCTTCTGGAGGAGACAAGTCACTCAGAGGGTTAAACACAGAAGAAAGACATTTATTATCAGCTGAATGCACAAAAATGACTTGAAATGTTAAACCGAGGTTTCCTTCAGGGCTGAACTGCACACACATGATGTTTAAATGCATTGAAGAATAAAAATAATAATTTGAGTTACACATTGTTTAAGATGTCAGTAAACACTGATGTGCAGTATGTTTACAATTATAACTTTATTTATTAATCACTTTTCAAATAAAGTTTCCATCAAAGTACCTGAGCTGTGTTTAATTATCTTTTAGCTGATCAATCATCGACTTTTTTTAATTATTTCTGACCATAAATCAAAGTTTAAAGCTGCTATAATTAAAGCACCTGAGCGCAGCAGGTCAGACGGCCCTCCCCGCTGAGGGTGAACAGACGCCGGCTGCGGCGCACTGCCAGCTCCCGCCACTTAACCACTCAGCCCGGTAACTCTCCGTTAATTTACTCACTGAAAGTCTAAACAAACCCCATTAAAACAAACCAGACCCCATTAAAACAAACCAGTCCCCATTAAAACAAACCAGACCCCATTAACAACACAGCAAATTTTAAACAAACCAGACTCCACTAACACCGCCCCGCCGCCCCGCTCCATCCAGCCGCTCACCTCTGCTGGTCTCCGGCTGTCGGTGGGGGAACTTTAGCCGCTGCTGGCTCCGGATGAACGGGTGAAGAGGCAGCGAGCACCGGGGTCCTTATATACACCGTCTGCTCCATCGCGCCCCCCGGGGAGGCGTGTGTTTCTGCTCCGGACAGCCGCTCAGGAATGTCCGAGTATCCGACAGGAATTCAACCGGGCCCGGCGTCCATATTTGGTCGCGCGCGAGGGAGGGCGGCCGGCCCGCACACAGAGGCTCGCGCGCCGGGAGGGCCATATATGGAGAGGAAGCCCCGCGAGGGCGCCGCGGTGCGCTCGAGCCCGTGTATGGAGCGAGACCGGGCCGACGCACTGAGCGGTACTGGCGCGCGAGGAGGAGTACTACTACTACTACACATTCATTCAAGCTGTAGGAAGTACACATGCCCATTCAAAACTTTACAAACTTAAAAAACTAAAACTAATAATAATAATACTATTTATACTAATATTTTTTTTTTTTAAAAAAATGTACATTC
>NW_024622734.1:0-2925 GCF_008729295.1 Plectropomus leopardus
GTGTATGTGTGTTTGCCCTCTGTCAAAGTACAGAAAGAGGAAGTGTCTTCAGGGTTCAGCCACAGGTCATTTGCAATGTAACTCTGCCCACACACACACACACACCCACACACCCACACACACACACACACACACACACACACTCACACACACACACACACATAGAGTCTGTCCGGGCTTCATAAAGCATTTTAATGATTGATATTTTGTCCTTATATCAGGATTTTAAACTGGACCATCTTTATGACTACTGTGTGTGTGTGGGTGTGTGCGCGCGCGCGCGCGTGTGTGTGTGTGTGTGTGGTTGCAGCAGTTAGTGTATGCTTTGTTCTACCTCTTTGCCTGAGTGTGTGTGTATGTGTGTACGTGTGTGTCTGTGTGTGTGTGTGTGTGTGTGTGTGTGTGTGTGTGTGTGTGTTTGTGTGGTTGCAGCAGTTAGTGTATGTTTTGTTCTACCTCTTTGCCTGAGTGTGTGTGTATGTGTGTACGTGTGTGTGTCTGTGTGTGTGTGTGTGTGTGTGTGTGTGTGTGTGTGTGTGTGTGGTTGCAGCAGTTAGTGTGTGTTTTGTTCTACCTCTTTGCCTGAGTGTGTGTGTATGTGTGTACGTGTGTGTGTGTGTGTGTGTGTGTGTGTGTGTGTGTGTTTGTGTGTGTGTGTGTGTGTGTGTGTGTGTGTGTGTGTGAGACTGGTTGCAGCAGTCAGTGTGAAGAAACAAACAGAAGTCGTTCCTCAAAGTGAGACGAGGTGTCATAAATCGTGCGTGTTGACAGCAGGCAGCTTCCAGCTGCTCCTCCCTGTCTGAGGCTGAGGAGAGTAGAGCTGCAAACAAGAGAGGACAATCCAGCACAGAGTCCATCATGTACCTGCAAACAGGATCAGACCACATGCACTGCTGCAATTGTGCATAATTCTGACTTGGATTATAGTAATTGAGCTCTACTGTAACTATAAACACATAGATACATACTAAGCATGGCAAGGCCTCAGATCACAGAGTCATCCCCAATAGGGGGCAGCGCTGTTCTAAAGGGTAGAAGGGGGCTTGTGATGAGAGAGTCACCAGTTTAATCCCAAACCATGAGGATAAATCTGAGTGGAGAACGTGAAAGCATAGCACACACTGTCATCTGGTAGACATGGGTTCAGTGACTGCAGGCTCTTACATGTGAGCAGAATACAATGATGATGGTATAATTTATTTGAGCTTTTGTCCCAAGCAGTGGCTCAGCCGCTTATCTGGACCCTGTTTCCTGAACTTTTTTGGCTGTGAACCCATATGCAAGACCAACATGTAGTGCAACACGTTCTCATCCCAAGTTGTCACGTTGCCACTTTGCAGTGAATTTATGCATATTTGATCTCTGTATCCTTCTGCATCTGCTCTTTACATTCTAGGATGCCAGTACCATGATGTCAACACAAGAATGATAATGGTTGGGATTAGGGGAAAGAGGCACATGGTAAAGTGAAGGGAAAAAAAACATTAAGATGGGACGTGAAGCCAGCACTGGAGTCCTGCATGAAAATATGAGGTTTCTTTAATACCTGGATCGACACCAGTTTTCTTGTGGTGCATTCAGACACACTCATTTAAACCTCAGAAACCTCAGAAAAATGGAAAACAGGTAATGAGCAACTTGGTCAGAGATGCCCCACCAATTGCAAAAAAATAGTAAAAGGTGATAAGAAAATGACCTGAAAATAGCTAGGGATGATCATTAGATATTAACAAAAAATAGGGAAAAATGTCCAGAAAACAGTAGTTGAGATCTGTCTATCTATCTATAAATTATATAAAAAATAGACTTTTTATGTATTTTAATGTCATTTTCTTTCATTTGTTTTTGTTTTTTAATTTTTCAAGTAGCTCATTGTCTTCTTCCCATGCTTTTAAAAGAAATCCAGCCAATTTGCTCAAGTTTCAAAGGGTTAACTGGGCTGATTCTGGCTGCCAACACAGCCATCTCGGGGTCAACTCATCACTAGTGAGTTGTCATGTAAAATCAACAGACTGCCCTCTTAATGACTCAGCAGTATCTGAAGCAGTTTAAACATACCTCTGCTGTCAGAAACTGTGAGGCTCAGACAAGAGTTCAACATCAGACACAAGCTTGGCCCTCGTTCCCTGATTCCACCATCAGATCAGTGTGTGGAGGTCACAGACTCTTGCTGTGTCTTCACCAAGGTGAACTCGCCTACAGCTCACTAACAACAGCTGGCTGTGTGTGTGTGTGTGTGTGTGTGTGTGTGTGCGTGCGTGCGTGCACACGCGCCCGTGTTTGTGTGTTCAGCATATCTCCATTTGGCTGACTGAGGTTTGCTTCCAGTAAAAGTGAAGCACAGGTGCTTGCCTCTCTCACACTCCAACAGACACAGCAGCTCTCTAACCCCAGCCTCACACTCCTGCTGCCTGTCAGTCTGTTCCACATATTTTAACATTTCAACACACAACATGCATGAAACTGCATACCTGGGTTAGGGAGAGGCTGACACACAGAAGGAAAGTGACTATACACCTGTAGCTGCTAGAAAAAACATATTAATTCATATTTTGACAGAGAAGACATAAAACACACCATAGTTCCCACCAGCTACTGAGCAGAGCTCCTTTTGCATGACTCTGTTGCCAGAAATTAAAAAAAAGAGAAAAGACCATTTCAATGTGGTAGCTTCTTCCTTGCAAAGAGCTGCTGTTCATTCTGTTTGTAATCTTTGTAGCAGGCTGCTGTGTGATTGTGTACATTGTGGAGAGGGTTATTCATGTGCTGCAGAAACCTCCAGCCTCTAAGCCCTGAGAGTCAGCTGATAAACAGCCACTTTTTGCAAAAAAAAAATTAAGCTGCAATCTGAATTTTGTTTTTGAATTTTGTCATCGTATGGTTTTTAGGGTAAAGCACTTTGCATTATTTCTGTGTATTAAAGTG
>NW_024622735.1:0-1026 GCF_008729295.1 Plectropomus leopardus
AGCTGTTTTGAGGTCTTTTCAGCTGTTTATATTTGCCTTTCCTAATGCTATGGCGTGTCTCACTACTTTTTGCTGTTTTGACGTGTTTTAAGATGTTTTGGGGACATTTCAAATGCTAGCATTTTTGCAATACTTGCTTTTTTGGTCATTTTTTTCGACATTCTAAATTATGGTGTTTTTGAACATATTTGCACCTTTTATTCATGGGCTATCAAAAAATAGCATGTTGAGAAAATGACCGAAAATGCCATACGCAGTATAGGGGAAAAAAGCAAAAATAACCAGCAAAACCACATTCAAAAGTTTGCTGATTCATGTTAAAGCAAACACTGCTGCAATGACGACTAAAAAACATACAAAAGCACCAAGAAATAGCGTGTTGAGAAAATGACCAAATATCCTATACGCGGTATGGCAAAAAATGGCAAAATTTGACATGTCCAAAAAACAAACGAAAACCACATTAGGTAGTTTGCTTAGTCATGTTAAAGCATAATATGTTGCAACAACGGGCAAAAATATCCAAAAACACCATAAAATATGTTGTTGTGAAAATGACCAAAAATGCCCTACGCAAAATGGCAAAAAAGTCAAAATATGACATGTCCAAAAGTCGACTGAAAACCACATGAAATGGCATGCCAAGTCATTTTATAACATACACTTCTGCAATAATGATTAAATATGGAAAAAAAACACCATTAAAAAAAACATGTTGAGAAGCTGACCAAAATTGCCATGCGTGGTTTGGCAAAAAATTTAAAAATCTGACATGTCCAACAAAGAACTGAAAACCACATTAAATAATATGCCCAGTCATGTTAAAGCATAATACTGTATGTTTCAACAATGGGCAAAAACAGCCAAAATAATCATAAAATACCATGTTGTGAAAATGACCAAAAATGCCATTTGCAGTATGGCAAAAAATATCTAAATATGACATGTCAAAATAACAGCTAAAAACCACATTAAATCACATGCCGAGTCATGTTATTGCATACACTGCTGCAATAAGGATTATAA
>NW_024622736.1:0-1819 GCF_008729295.1 Plectropomus leopardus
TGGCTCACTGTGCCCATCTGGCAGTGTATAGTTAATCTGACAGCATCATCCATCAGTCCAACCCAAACTGCCAATATGCAATTATCATTCAGCTAACTGCCTTCATTGTCATTTTAAAAAGACTGTTAGAAGTCGGGAAATTTAAGAGTGCAGAAACACTTGAACTTGTAGTCCTGCTCTTCAGAAAAAAACACAAACTCTGATGTCATCTGGGCCCCTTTTCTTGATCTCATACCACAGTCAGACCCAAATAAATGACCTTTTTACATACTTAGGTTTATCATTTCTGCAAAAGGAAACAAATGATGGTTAGCCTTTTTTTAAGAGGCTAGTTTCTTCACACCAAAGAGCTCACAGAGTCTATTTGTAATCATGACTAATAAAAACCAGCTTAAGCGTGTTAGAGGAAGTTATTGGTCAAAAAGAGAAGTAATTGTCAGTACACAAGTGTGGGAAAGCTGAACTCCTTTTTCTATATTAATCTGGAGAAGTATTCTGCAGGGCAATGAAACCTTTTCTCCAAAAAATATAAACTGAAAAGACACTTAAATAACTGATCACTTGGGTTATTTACAGGCACGTTTGGCTCTAGCATCCAAACATGTTTGCCTTTGTGTGAGTGAACGCCACCATAGATAGAATGAGTAAGTGAAAGAGAGAGTTACTCAGTGCTTCAGTGCTGCTTATTTTAATCATTAAGGGGGGAAAAACACACCAGAGACATGAGCCAAAAACGTGCTGAGCTGGCAGCATCGCTTCATCTCCCTCTCTGTCAGCTACCATCACACACACACACACACTCACACTCACACACACACACAAAGCTGATAGTCAAGTTATGAAGCCAAGGTCACAGCAGGTTGACCTCTGTGCTGACATTTTGGATAAAGCAGGAGGAAAAGAAAAGGAAAAGAGAAGGAGAAATGCTCTGCTAGATTTGTCAGTGAACCAAAAAAGCAGGTCTGCTTGTTTTATGAGTGTAATGTGAGTGTGTGCATGTGTGGTATGAGAGGCATGACTTTTCAACAGCTATAAATCCTCATTCTTGGCATTCCTTCTAAAACGGGAGTTTGCGCTGCTCGTATTGCCACTGATGTCACACAAAATATATGACGAAAACCAAAATGCATGCGCACATCTTAGAGAGGCAACGAAGGGACCAAAAGACCCGACAAAAATAATTCCAAACACAACAAAAGCAAATATTAAATGAGTGAATCGTGGAGCTTCAGAGACGAATAAGATGCAGGAGGGAAAACAGAGCTCTCTCTCTCTCTCTCTTTGTGTGTGTGTGTGTGTGTGTGTGTGTGTGTGTGTGTGTGAGGGAGAGAATGTGGCCAAACGGGAGTTTCAGGCCGGCCCAGTTGCCCGGCAGCAGACAGCATTGTCACGGTAACAGGCTCTTCCTGCCCCTCCTCCTCCTTTCCACCCGCCTCGCGAGCTTTTACCTTATAAGGCAACGCATTTAACTGCCTGTCACAGCGACAATGGTGATGTAAGAGGGCAGCAAGGTGCACCCCCCGCTGACACACACACATACACCATTAACGGACGTGCATGGAGAGTTTTGAATTGAATGAACACACGGAAACACTTTCAGGGTGACACTGCAGATCCGTTATAGTTACCTGACTGTGTCCATGTTCATTTTGCGTGAGTGTGTGTGTGTGTGTGTGTGTGTGTGTGTTCTAAAATGCAGGAATGTGAACCCCCCCCCCCCTCCATTTTTCTTCCTCTGAAGGAGCAGGGACAAACAGGAGAGAGATGGAAGCACCAAGAAGGAAGTGACAGGGCAGGTTTATGTGAAGTGAAGAGGTGA
>NW_024622737.1:0-1617 GCF_008729295.1 Plectropomus leopardus
TATAGTAAGGCAAAAATGTCAAAATATGACATGTCCCAAAAACAGCTGAAAACACCTCAAAGCAGCATAACATACTGTGCCAAGACATGCCATAGCATAGAGTGGTGCAAAAACGGCCAAAAAACTCATAATAATGCCTGTTGAAAAAATGACCAAAAAGGCAAGGCTATAGTAAGGCAAAAATGTCAAAACATGACATGTCCCAAAAACAGCTGAAAACACCTCAAAACAGCAGAAAATACTGTGTCAAAACATGCCATAGCATAAAATGGTGCAAAAATGTCCAAAAACATCATAATAATGCATGTTGAAAAAAATTACCAAAAAAGCAAGGCTATAGTAAGGCAAAAACGTAAAAATATGACATGTCCCAAAAACAGCTGAAAACACCTCAAAACAGCATAAAAAAGCGTGACAAAACACACGATAGCATAGAATGGTTCAAAAATGGCCAAAAAACTCATAATATTGCATGTTTAAAAAATGACCAAAAAGCCAAGGCTATAGTAAGGCAAAAATGTCAAAATATTACATGTCCTAAAAACAGCTGAAAACACCTCAAAACAACATAAAATACTGTGCCAAGACATGCCATAGCATGTCTTGGCACAGTATTACTTGTCCTCATTTGTAGTCTTCGTTTTAGTTTTTGAGCAACACACTATACTATACGGAAGGTATACTATTGTATGACTTTTTATACTATTTTGGACGACATACTATACTATAACTTTTTTATGTGTATGTTGGATGACGTTCAAAATAGCATAAAATGTCATCGTATAGTATGTTGTATTTATGTATATGTAGATATATATGTGTGTGTGTGTGTGTGTGTGTGTACAATTTCTCACCTTTCTCACAGTAGGGTTCGCCCTCCTCCATGTAGAAGGCTTGGTTCCTGATGGGAGTCTTGCAGGCTGCACACTTGAAACACTGAACATGGTAGGTCATCTTCAGTGCATGCATGATTTCCTGATGACAGGAGACAAGGTTGTACATTCTTTATTTTCAGCTAAGTTGGTGCTGTTGGAGCACAGTGGGGACTACATCCATATTTCCATGTAAAGAGAAAAAAAACCTTTCATGTTTTTGGTTTGTGTTTTGCTTTTGCTCAACACAGTGTTGCACTTCTTACCCCTGTGATCTTCTTTTTGCACTTGGCACAGTTAGGAGCGTATCGGTTATCGTAGCACTTGGTGCAGTAAACAGACCCTCTCTCCTCGAAGAAGCCCCCTTCGTCCAGGACCACCTTACACTGTGAACACGTAAACTCCTCTGGGTGCCAAGAACGCCCCAGCGCTACCAGGTAACGACCTCTGGAAGACACATACACACATATTAACAGCACATCAGAGACATTTCTGAAATCTGCTAAATCACTACTTTGACAGGGAAAACAAGGACAGCTCCAAAGGAAATTTTAGCACATGACTATCAGTGGATGAAGTACTTGAAAGTCATACTTGAGTAAGAATAGAGACATCTTACTTACATATTACTTTGGTAGACAAAGTCACCTCTCAGAATATTAGAATGAAAGTCTTAAAGTTTTCTGATACTTACTGTGCTTTAGTATCAAAAGTAATTTCATGATATTTAATGTACATAAGTATT
>NW_024622738.1:0-5759 GCF_008729295.1 Plectropomus leopardus
CACACACACACACACACACACACACACACACACACACAGACACACACACACGGATACTCCTGTTAATCATTAGCCAAACAATAACTTTGAGGATTCAGACCCAACTTTCTTGTTCTCTCCTTTAATGTGGCACGAAGGAAATTAGCAGTTTACAAGCTGAAACATAAACATCATTTGTAGCTTTTTTTACTTTCAGTAGAATCATCTCCAGTTATCAGTGCAGATTTTGTCAATGAAATCATCTCCAAATATGTTTGACAACAACTTTTTTATTCATAGGACGAGACGACGAAGACAACACTTACAAACCAACAGTGGTTATATTAATATGTGATACTGTTGACAAAAAATGACGAAAATGTAGTGTAAACATACACTTTTCTAAAATATCCATTTTCTTTGACAAAAAGGAGAAGACAAAGTATTGGCAACTGTTTTTTTTCAATGCAGCAGTTTCAGTTCCTGATTAATATTTGACTTTTCAAATGCAATATGATACCAATACTTTGTTACAATTTTAAAGATCTCGCTACTTATTATTTCTTAAAGCGTTGTGTGATTTTTCAAACATATTGGCCAATTTAAGAACAAAAAAGATCTTTTTTTGCACCATAATTTGCATATAACTGACATTATAATGTGGTGAGGCTGCAGTTACGAGACGAATGCACTGACAGCAGTAAAGAAGAAAGACGTATGAAGATGAAAGTCTTCGGTAGGAGGCAGGCTGGGATTGCTGATGAGTCAAACAGAAACAGGACTTTCACTCAGGAGATCAGTGTTCATGTCCTGTGTGAAACCAGATCAACTCTGACCTTTTTTAAGGGAGGTCGTCACTCTATTCACAACTTTACCTTAAATATGTCACATGACCAACATGTTTGTATTTATTAGCCTAACCTACGCAACTTTACATTAAGTATGTAGCGTGAATATGACCAACTGTGATTCTTTTCCTAAATCAAGCCTGTCTGTAGGTGTGCTCATTTTTTGGGTGTTAATTTGTTCTTAGATATCATATGCACCGTTGTATGAGGACGTATGGAAGTATTGATCCTGCTGGATCGATCCACCCGTCCTTCCTGCTCCCATCACACCAGGTCAACACCAGAAACACACTGAGTGCGCTTACATGCACAATATAAACCGATTTTTGATCTTCTTCCAAAAAAGACAATATTCCTATGAAACGGTTTACATGTCTAATGAAAATGAATATTTCACCAACACCAGCCAACAGCTGTGCATACTTCCATCAACATTCATCATGTCCGAATATGGAAAAGTAGAGCAGCTGGAGCCATCTAGTCATTTTGCTTCTTTGCATCAAAATAGGATTTTTTCTCTCAGTTTCCGGCTGGTGGTGGACTTGTTCGACTCTCTCTTTTCTTCCTTCACCTTACTGAAAAGGTCACCGTTGCAATATTTGAACATAATTACTTATTTTATTATTATATATATATTTGTGTGTTTCTCCTTCTGACCAGAAATGTGGGGTGTTCTTTTGCGTGTGTTTCTGCACCACAGCTCTGCAAACTGTCGGTGACTTGGTTTGTGTATAATGTTTCCATGACAACACACAGAGAAGAGGGTAATTGCACAAGAGGCTGCGTGTTGTAAACTGCCGGAAAATATTCCCAAAATATCCAGCATGTTTCACATGTCTTAAACCAGAAAATGCTTAATTCATGAAACAGCCTCATTCAGAATATTTAAACAGAATATTCTGTTTATGTGACCTGCATCAAAGTCAGAATATTGACGTATTTGGAATAATTTGGCAATATTGGTGAGCATGTAACCATAGCCACAGTGAGCGCAGGGGGATTTGGAGTAACTTTATTTTTTAAAGTTGACAGTGACTACACAGGGTTTGGGAGAAGGAAATGAGGAGATATTTGGGCTCATATTGGATGCATTTCCAAAATTGATCCCATCAGACCACTAAAGCGGGCACTTTTTTGCAAAGCGGCTTTCTTTATCATTTAACCTGTTTTTCATCACAAAATAATCAGATCTAATCTTCTGTGAAATGAGTTTGACCAAAATGAAAATGAAAAATATTGGTTTTGGCTCAGCTAGACAGACTAAAATGTTCATTGTAATCTGATGACTAAATACCTGTCTAGTGTCAACAGTTTTCATCAACTAAATCTAAAATAGTTACTTTTTTTTGGACTAAAATAGAACTAAAATGTCCAGACTTTTAGTCAGCTGCACAGAATGAAAGTTTTAATACAACATGTCTGTTTTCGCTTCCATTTTTACGGATAAGGGTTGGTAACGATGCAGTTTAATCGGACACACCTGTCAGGTGGAAGACAATCACAGGAAAGAAGAAGTGCTCACTGACATGGATTTTAACAAATCTGTGACCAGAATTCAACAGAAATATATCTACTGTGTGCATGAAAAAAGTCTTAGAGCTTTCACTTAAATCTGTGAAAATGGGAGCGAAAATAAAAAAGTGTTGTGTTTAAATTTTGGTTTAGTGTAGATGCAGAAGATACATAAAGGTTATCAAAAGTTGCTTTTCTTGATCTTATATTTTTAGAAATTTAAGAACACTTTGTGTCCTTGCTTTCATTTTCTGTTGCTCTATTTCCTTTTTTTCTTTTCTCTGTCTTTAAAAGGACAAAAGTTTTTTTCCTTATAAAGGTTTTGTATTGTCTGTTGTTTTGTGTACACCCATTTGTAACGCTGTGTTAGTTTTATTTATTTATATCATGTTTTTCTCGTGCATGCATTTCTTTGTGCTGTTTGATGGCAGCGTTGGTTGTGTGGTGGTTCAAATTGTGATCCAGAAAGTCTTTGGCCGTGCTTTCAGTGGAAAAGTAAACTGTCATTAGATACAAAGATACTGAATTTCTGTTTGTCAAATTTTGGTCACAAGTTTTAAGGTAAACAGTCACACTGAATAATGTTAAATTCTTTGTGGCGTCTGTGATGAAACTGTGCATTTCTGCAGCGTCAGTCATGTGAAATGCTGCACATTTTGGGCGCTGCCTTTTATTGTGACCATCAGGCACACCTGCGAGGTAACGATGCAGTTTAATCAGACACATCTGTCAGGTGGAAGACAATCACAGAAAAGGAGAAGTGCTCACTGACATGGATTCTAATTTGTGACCAAAATTTGAGGGAAATAAGTCTTTTCAGTGCATAAAAAAATCTTGGGGATCTTTAAATTAAACCTGTGAAAAATGGGCTAAAACAGAACATAGAAAATTACTTTAAAATGGGGGGTGGGGGGTAACCTTAAATGTGACCTTAAAGGTGACCTTAAATGTGCTTAAAATGATTATATTTTCATCACACAATTTACATATATAGTTATATATTATATAGCTTTGCCCTGGGTTATATCTTTTTTTCCCCTTGACATTTTCTCTACCCTTAAAAAAAAAGTTGCTTATTCTTTTTTTCCATGCTTTTTCAGGGTTCAAAGGTGTAAAATACCTGTGAAAAGCGTCTGAGAGCAGCACAAAAAAGTGACGTTGCTTCAGGTTTTAAAGGGTTAAAGACCTTTACACCATAATTTGATGCAGAAAAAGCACACATTTTTTAAATCTCAGTTTTCTGCAGTTTAACGGGAAACTTCAGTTGCCTTTAATTGTGTCTTAAATGTTTTTAGGAGGATGGAAAGCCAAAACAGTGAAATGCATTTTCAAATGCATGTGCAGTGCGTTAAGTATCTGCTCGCATTATTATGTGAGAACTTCTCAAGAGTTGAGGAAGTCCAGTTTCAATGTGATTCATGTCGGAAACGGGAGAAAAAGAAACACGATGACGGTGCAGCTCTGACGCCGACGCAGCACTTTGTGTGTGCTCTCTTGTCTTTGGCAGAAGGAACAGATGGACACAGGAAGTTAAATAGTTCAGAGGTGAATATTTCTACTCAAGACGTCCATCTTCAAATGACTGCAGGCCCAGAAAGAGAAATAATCAATAATGTGCATCAGAAGAGGAGGAAGTTTTGTCGACTGCTGGTGGGCTGCTGTTAAACTCAGCTGGACTCAAGTGTATGAGTGAATTTTTGTATATATTTTTTATGTATTGTATCTCCAGATTCTTGCTAACACTGAGCCCAACAGCAGGTCAACAGTTCCCATTTCTGCTGGGTTTTTCAAAAAACCCACATGATGTGAGAAGCAGCTGGCTCCCAGAGAGATATTTTAACATGACACCTTACTAGTATCACCAGCCAACCTGTGAAATACATGAGTGTGTATTTACAAAAAAAAGGAAAAAAAAGAATAAATAGACTAAATAAATAAATAAATAAATGAACTAAACAGATAAATAAGTAAAAATGTAAAGTTAATTAGTATAACTCTACACTGCATTCAAGTCAATAGGTAAAAAAAAATCACAAATTATTTTTGTTTAGTTCACTTTGTTTTACACAATGTCCTAACTTTTTTAGAATCAGGGTTGTTTTAATGGAACTATACATTATTTTATTTATACCTGTAGTCTAAGATTTTCAGCTCACTTTCATCATCTGTGACACACAATTTTAATTTCCCTTCATTCAAATATCATCAGGAACAGACAGACAAGACTTCCAAACTCCATCTAATTCATGTTTTTATTGTGTAGTCGACACAAATAATGAATACACTGTTTTCTCCAGCTGCAGACAACAACTGGCATGAAGTAGACACAACTGTGTGAAATGATTTGTAACAAAAAACAGTCTATGGCTTACCGAGCACGACACTGAATCTATTTACAAACTCAAATCAACTCACTGACAGTTTGAAAAATCGGAGCAAAAAGCTTTTTTTACTTTTATAAATATAAAAGGGGGGGAAGGAAAGAAGGCCACTATGGGCCTAAAGGGGGGATAAAGTCTCTTTCACAGAGACAGCTTAACACTCAACAGAGTTATACATATCCCATTTTCTGTTATGGCACCAGTATCAAAGCATGCCCTGGACTGGCCAGTTTCCGTCGCGGATGCTTCATCTCGAGCAGGTTGAACAGAGCTGGTAGGCACTGAACCAACAAGTAGAATAGAATAAGAACTAAACAAACAAAAAAGACTAAAAATCAGAGATAGATCTTGACTGTCACATGAGGTATTGTGGATCAAAGCATTTTCTGTACATTGTCTCATTTTTCCTTGTTTTTTTTCTTTTTTTTGGAATAGTTCGGAAAATCATATTATAAACAAACAAACAAAAAAAAAGGATCACATAGAATCTACACAAATGAGGATGTCAATAACACGATTTTCTATGAGAAAATTCAAACCTAGAATGGCAGTATATTGACATTTATATGTATAAAAAAAACACCAAAAATGTAGCAGCAAACAACAGGAGAAAAGCATCGTTTTTAATCCATTTTTTCTTTTTTTTTCTTTTAAAACACGTAGATGGGTCATTTTCTATAGCAGCGGAATAAAAGGAGTGTTTCTCTCCTACTCTCTATCCTTAATGTACAATCAGAAACCTAATGCACAGGGTTCTCACACAGTCTGACGGAGAGTTCAATACTTTTTTCCAGATTTTAACAGAGAGAGAATCTGTCCATCATCTCGCCGTCCTGTGTAGGAGCCCTGACGTGAACTCTACAGCATTAAGACACCCCTCCCTGTTGAGCCTTCACCCTTTTTTGCCACTTTTGCCGTCTTTTTCCAACCCTCGGTTCGCTTGCCGCTCACTTTTTTTCCCCCGGCAAGTCCCCAAAGACACGCAGCCCACGTCTTTCAGGTTTGTGCAAAATCATTTTCTCAACACTCCTTTTTTTTT
>NW_024622739.1:0-1893 GCF_008729295.1 Plectropomus leopardus
GTTTAAGAAGCGAGATTTGGTAAATTATTTATAAATACATAAATAAATAAAAGATGTTACCAGATTTTACAATGCAGCGTCAGAAAAAAAAAACGATGCATAAAATCCAACATCTTAGCGTTTGTAAGACTTTTGGAATTATTGATTTAACCACTTTTAAAACTAATAAAGGCTTTAGTTTTAGATTAATTAATTCAATGCCGTTTAAGACTTTAAGGATCCACAGGGAACGTATTTAAACTCTTTCATGGTCCAGTAAGTGACAGTAATACAAGCAGCTGACCAGGATTTAGACTGACCCCCCTCCCCTCCGCTCTCATGTCCCAGAGAGAAAAGAAGTGAGCGTTCAACGATTTACCAGCGTCTGAAAACAGAACATGATGTGCACAAAGACAGAGAACACCGAGTGAAACAGTGACATCGCTTGTGGTTGGAAAAAGCAACGTAAACCACTGTGACTACATTCCTCTGCACTGACCGACTGCACTCCGCCCACAACACAAGGGAGGCTGTAGAGAGCAAACGGTTAAACTAGAGAGGCTGTGTGTGTGTGTGTGTGTGTGTGTGTGTGTGTGTGTGTGTGTGTGTGTGTGTGTGTGTGTGTGTGTGTGTGTGCACTCAGACTGAACAACTTCCTGGATCCATCAGCGAATGAGAGATGAAACAAGAGACAACTTCTTGTGCCACTAACACTGTGTGTGCAGAGCGCAGAAATATATGAAATAAATAAAGTGACAATATTTTACATTAATGCAGCGTTGCAGGATAATTATAGCTGCCTCTCGTCCCGATTATATCACATTTATTCCGTTTAATATTTGACAGAGCGGAGAGCTTTACTGTATCCGCTGAGAGCGATCAATAATTTAAAGGTTCAAAGCAGCAGAGGCACACAGAGCGCGTTCGTGTGAGACGGTGCTGTATTAAAGGGACAGTTCACCCTAAAATCAAAGATGCGCTTTTCCCTCTTGCCTGCAGTGCTGTTCATGAGTGTGTGTTGTTTTGCTGTGAGTTGCAGAGTTGGAGATATCGGCTGTAGAGACGCCTGACTTCTATAAAATAAAACGGAGCGAGGTGGCACTCAAAGCACTAAAATTTCCTCAGAGTAACAAAATTGCCTTAAAGAGACACAAAACTACCTCAAAGAGACACAAGATTGCCTTAAAGAGACAAAATATTACCTCAAGGAGACACAAAACTACCTCAAAGAGACACAAAATTGCCTTAAAGAGACAAAATATTACCTTAAAGAAACACAAAACTACCTCAAAAAGTCACAAACTTGCCTCACAGAGACTTAAGATTAACCCAAAGAGTAAAAATATCACCCCAGAGAGACACAAAACTATTTCAAAAAGCCACAAAATAACCACGAATACTGGGAGTAGTTCGGAGAGAAAATAGTTCCTCAAGAATCTGCTCATCACAGATTCTTGAGGAACCGGTTCATGATTTCTGACATTGCTGATGACTTCTTCAGATATGTATTTTAGGCGATTTCAGCACCACGAGCCGAGCGCCGTGTAGTTCAGTTACACTGGAGGGAAGTCAAACGTCTCCACGGCCGATGTCTCAAACACTCTGCAGCTCGCAGCGAAAAAAAAAAACCTGATAAACAGCAAGAGGAAAAATGTGTGTTTGCTTTTTTAGGTGGACTGTCCCTTTACCGTGCTGACGTAGAGAGCATTTTCCTGTTGGATTAAAAAAAAAACTACCATGACGCAGAATACGTCAACAATACTCTCACTATTGTGCAGAGACGCTTTAAATCCCTGCAGGAACGCTGCTCAGATGTCACGGCAGTTTTCATTGGAGGAGCGCAGGAGTCGTTTCCTGTTTGGCGTAATAACAGTCATCAGGCGGCTGACCTCTTCACCCCTCACGGCGATCACG
>NW_024622740.1:0-2878 GCF_008729295.1 Plectropomus leopardus
CTCCGGGGTCTCCGGCTTCCTCCCACAGTCCAAAGACATGCAGCTCAGGTTAATTGATGACTCTAAATTGCCCTTAGGTGTGACTGTGAGTGTGTATGGTTGTTCGTCTATATGTGTCGGCCCTGTGATGGTCTGGCGAACTGTCCAGGGTGTACCCCGCCTTCCGCCCAATGACAGCTGGGATTGGCTCCAGCCCCCCCGCGACCCTTACAAGGACAAGCGGTTACAGAAAATGACTGACTATTATTATGATTATGATTATTTTTATTATTATTATTAATCTTGTCTTTCTCCACAGGTCTTGGCTTGAGTGTACACCTCATGTATCTCGGGGAGAGTTCTCCAAAGAAACTCAGAGGGTTTATGACTCTCACAGGCTCGATCTTCATCGGATTTGGAAAAATCATGGGCCAAATAATTGGCATCAAGTAAGAACTGACTGTTGGCATTTTACAATTTCTGACAAAAACATTTTAAAAACAGACTACAGAGAGAACAAAACATTGTATTCACTAACTCATGAAGAAGGCCAAGTTACAAGTTAAGCATTTACAGCTGTTCTCTCCAGACATGATCAAACACCTGTTCCAGTCTACAGTAACTTGTAAACGTCTTACTAATTAGTCTGGACGAGCAGTGCATGGTGATGTATAAACCTTTCTCACTTAACAGATTTTTTTTGTTTTACACTCCTGTTTAGGGAGATGATGGGCACAGAGGACATGTGGCCGTATCTCTTAGCTATTAGTGGTGTTCCTGCCATCCTGCAGTTTGTGACGCTGCTTTTCTTCCCCGAGGCACCTCGATACCTTTACATTGACAAAGGAGACACTGAAGGCAGCAAAAAAGGTGAGCGGACCAGTGGTGCCGCCAAAGGGTGGCTGGGGGGCCCACAGCCCCCTGATACAATTTCCGAACTGTGAGGTATAATGTGAAGGAAATATTATTGAATCTAAAAACGATGTCAAATATGTTGGAGTCTCTTTTGACTAATGTGTCTCATGGGAAGAAATTGCAGCAACAATCTTTTCTAAAACTGAAAAAAAAGTTAAGTTTTTATATCTTTACACAAAATGTCTTGATATTAAAGTGAAAAAATGTTAGTTTCTTCTTTAACCCTCTGAAACATGAATCAGCATCCCTTTTCTTGTGTTTTCAAATGCCGTTCACAAGAATTTAAACCTTTGAAACCTGATCAAATTGGTTTGATTTCTTTCAATGAGAGTCAAAAAGCAACTTGATGAGAAAGGTCCCACAAATTGTAAGAAATAAGTAACAGTTGACAAGGAAATTTTTTTTTTTGCACTTATTTTAATGTAATTTTCTTTTAACATTTTACTGATATCATGTCAATTTTGGGCCATTTCTTAATTTGCTCATTGCCTTCTTCCCATGTTCCAAGCCAGTTTTCTCAAGTTTCAAAGGGCCATTTCGACTATGCTTGTGCTGCATGGTATAGTGGGCTTCCCCAAAAGCATAAGAACAAACTGCAGATAGCACATAATAATGTTATCAGATACTATGACACATATAGGGCCTGTAGAAATGAAGCAAGTTGGATTATTACTTGTTGAAGATTAGCTGTTGAAGTTAAACAGCTGAAACTAAACCATATGTTTGATATAATTCATAAAAGAGCCTCAGAATAGATGAACTATCCATTTGGCAGTGTAGGAAGCCAACGTAATTGCAATTCAAGAGCAAGTATTTTATCAGGCAGTGTTCCTAGCACATTTTTCTTTACAACAAATTCAATATTTCAACAAAAATCCAGTTGCACAGGGTGTGTTTGCACCCCTGATTCACTTTAACAGTAAAATGTCTACTTAAAATACAAAGTCTGTTTGGCTCACCAGGAGAGCATGTGCTCGGCAGTGCTCACAGATCAGGAATGAGGCCGACCCACCTGTGCTCCATGAGCGTTTAAACAGTTCAGGTGTTTTCACCCAGACTGGCCAAACTGTGCCTGGGTCCTAGTGTCCACCTGATACATTCAGGTCAAGCACAGACATGTTACCAAACCACACTATTAAACCTCCATGATGATCCAGGATGTGTATGTGTGTGTGTGTGTGTGTGTGTAAAAGCCTTGCAGTGGCTGTGGCAGGAGGAAAACGTGAAGCTGGAGCTGGACGACATGCAGAAAGAGAGAGAGAGCTCTCAGGGAGAGAAGGCCAAGACTGTAAAGGACGTCCTCTGCTCTCGCTGTGTGAGATGGCAGCTGCTGACTCTGGTCATCCCCTGTGCTGGAGTTCAGTTCTGTGGCATCAACGCTGTACGTTCATCTCAGCTTTCCCCTTTATAATATATACAAGAATATACCAATGGCTCCCAAATGGTGGGTAGCAGTCCAAAAGTTCATGAAAAACTGGCTGTATGTGTATTTTATTTTATTTTTTACATTTTTTTTTACCTTCCCCAAAGCAACAAATATTTTTCCTTGAGCCTCCCTGAGTGACTTGGGGAAAAATGCATGAAGTTTTCATTTTGGTGGGCTTGCGGTTAGGAAAAGCAATTTGTAGAGAAAAATGAATTGCCAAAAAAGTTTTAGAGTGAAAAGAAATTCACCATTTAAAAAAAAAAAAAATCACCACAGATGCTAAAAATTAAAAAATTAAAAATAAGGAAAAGTTGTTTTTTTTTTCTCAATTTCCCAAATTTTTAAAATAAACTTTTTTTTTCAGTAAATAAGAAAATAAATAAATTGTTGATTTTTTTCCTACAAAGGTCTGGGCTAAGCCCTCAATGTCAAAAGCCACAAATGCCCCTGGTTTTAACTAATTGCACTTAATTCTTGAAATATGTTTTATTTAATTGGGTTTTAAGCCCACATGTTACTTATAATTTGTCAAATAAAATTGAACATGTGATCATTTCT
>NW_024622741.1:0-4544 GCF_008729295.1 Plectropomus leopardus
GTAAGCAGAAAGCTCAATCACATACTTGCATCTCACTTTAACAGGTTTTGCACCATGCAACATGCATTAGGTCACATGGATTGATGACAGATTGAAATAAAATTATACAGTAAAACAAATATCTGTGCAGACAAATACATGCTGATCCTTAGCTGAAAATCAACGTGTAAGTTCAGCGAGAAGACGTTTTTCTGCTGAATGTGTGCTAGTGTGGCTTAGCAGGTCAGAGATAAAGCTTGAAGCTAATCCGATGTTTTGCAAGTTATTTCATTTTGAATTTTAATTTAAGAGCAATAGGAAGAGGCTGAAATCTTGTGTTTTCTTCTCGTTTCTTCAGTTAAAAGTCGAGCAGCTGCAGATGTTGTGCATTTTATCCTGAGTGCAGAATTTACAGGCACAGTAATCCAGACAATATAAAAAAGCAGGTCAGTTGTTTGATATAAGAGATGATTCTCAGCGGCATTAAATTAGATTCATGTTTGCACTCAATCATTGCACAAAGTGCAGGTACTGAGATGATAAAATGCAGTGTAGCATATATTGATGATCTGGGCAGTTTCAATCACCCGCTGTAGAGCCTTCCTGTCCTGGGCTGTGCATAAACCATGCCAGTTCGTGATGTTTCCAGTCAGTCTGCTTTCTGTTGCTCCTCTGTAGAAGTTAACCAGGATCTTGCTCTGGAATTTAGTCTTCCTAAGTTTCGTAGGAAGTAGGGCCTTTTCTGTGCTTTTTTAACCTGGGTGGTGATGTGTGATGACCAAGATAGGTTTTTAGTGATAGTAATTACAAGGAACCTATAGCTGTTCACCTGCACCACCTCAGCTCCACTGATGTAGACAGAGGTGTGTGTATTTGCCTCCTTCTTTCTTAAATCAACATCAGCTCCTCGGTTTTACTGATGTTAAGCAGTAGGTTGCTCTCTGCAAGATTGCCGATCATCGTTGTTGGTGGTGTCGTCCACATAATTTACAATCGAGTCCCCCTGATGTCTGGGAGTGCAGTCATGGGTGTACAGTGTGAACAGGAGGGGGCTGAGCACACAGCCCTGGGGGGCTCCGGTGTAATGTAGAGGAGTTGGGACTGCCAATCCAACTCTCTGGGGTTTGCATGTGAGGAAGTCCAGTATCCAGTTGCAGAGTGTTGTACTGAAGCCCAGAGTGTTAAGTTTTTCAATCAGCTTCATGGGAGAGATCGTGTTGAATGCCGAGCTGAAGTCAACAAACAGCATCCAGATGTAGCTGTTCTTATTCTCCAGGTGAGTGAGGACTGAGTGAAGAGCAGTAGATATCACATCTTCTGTGGATCTGTAGGTTCAGAAAGCATACTGGTGAGGGTCCAGGCTGGCAGGGATGTTGTTTTTTTTATCTGCTGGAGAACCAGTTTCTCAAAGCACTTCATCAGGATGGGGGTGAGAGTCACAGGGTGGTAGTCATTAAGACTAGACATTGCAGTCTTTTTAGGTACAGGGACGATGATGGCTGTCTTGAGGTAGGAGGGACCAATCTCTTGAGAGAGCGAGATGTTGAAAATGTTATTTATAACATTGACAAGCTGTTTAGAACAAGTTTTCAGTACACATCCAGGAACGTTGTTGGGGCCGGCAGATATGTTTATATTTACTCTCAGCAGGAGTGTGCTCACATCTGCTGTGGTCACTGAGAGTGGCCGGTCCTCTGGAGGCGGAGTAGGCTTCACAGCTGAGTCCTTATTGAGGAGGTCAAAGTGAGCGTCAAATGTGTTCAGCTCGTCCAGCAGCGAGGCGTCACACATGATGGGGACGCTCCTGCTTTTGTCGCCTGTGACATTTTGAATCGCCTGCCGCATATCTTTAGTGCTGCTGCAGTTGAGGTCTCTCTCCAGTCTCTGCTGATGTCTCCTCTTAGCCTCCTTGATGCCAGCTCTCAGTCGTGCTCTGCGATCATGTATGTCTCCTTGTCTTCTGACTGAAAGGCAGCTTTTTTTGGCTTTAAGAAGAGCTTTCACCTTCCCATTCATCCAGGCTTTCTGGTTGGGGAATGATCTCACTGTCTTTGTGATCACCACGCCATCAACACATCTGCTGATGTATGACGTCACAGAAGATGCATATTCTTCAAGATTTATCTTGTTATCTTGAGTAGCATCTTTGAACATTTGCCAATCTGTGCACTCAAAACAGTCCCGTAGACCTGCTGTGGCTTCATCTGTCCACACTTTAACAGTTTTAACTGTTGGTTTGACTCTTTTAATCCGCTGACAATATGTCGGCAGAAGGAGCAGAGAAATATGATCTGACAGGCCAAAGTGAGGGTGTGGAAGAGCTTTGTAGCTGTCAGGAATATTTGTGTACACGTGGTCCAGGATATTTCTTCCTTTGGTGAGGATGTGGACATGCTGGTGGACTTTAGGTGAGACAGATTTGAGGTCTGTTTGATTAAAGTCAGCAGCTACTATGAAGAGTCTGTCTGGTTGTTGGTGATGTTTCTGCAGATGGCATCATCCAATTCCTGCAGTGCATTTTTTGAATTTGCATCTATTGCTATATATAAATATATCTACAGCAACAATAAAAACACTGGTGAATTCTCTGGGCAGATAATATGGACGACATCTTAGCACCAAATACTCAACATCTGGTAAGCACAGTCCATTTAACTGCAATAGTCCATTTATAATTTTTACAACAACTCATGTCGAGTCTCTTCAAAACCCACAGCTGCTGTCAGTCGTTCTCTCAGATCTCACGACCCTCAAGAATCAGCTGACTGCAACAATTTCTCTTTTAAAGACACCGAAAAAACAAGACAATGAATTGCGAGGAACGAAAAGCCAACCGTGTGGCTCTCCTTAAAGCCAGGCAGTCTCTGCAACAAGAGGAACTCTTCCAAAGCAATGAGGCGCTCCTTACACAATTTAAGGAGCTTTGCAACAAATTTGAAATCCTCATTTACAAACACAATGTCCTGCGCCTTGAAAAAGAGGCCTGTTTGAGCGACAACATGGACCTAAACATGCAGCTCTACAACCTTCAAAAAACCCAACAGAAGGAGGATGTTTTCCAAACACAACTGGCCCTTAAAGGAGAAAACAAGAGGCTGCAACAAACTGCAGATGATCAGTGGAAGAAGATTAAGAACCTCAAGGAAGAGTGCCGAAAAGGGACGTTAGTGTTGTATAAGCGCTGGTTTAATGGTGGGTTCAACTCATTCCCTGAATCAAAGTCTTCTGAGGAGGAGGAGGAGGAGGAGGAGGAGGAGGAGGAAGACACCAACCGCCCTGAGGTGACTGGCTCTGGAAATCTCCGCCAGATGATGATGACAAACCTGGGCAAGAGACTTGTCAGTGGCATCACTGGAGCAGAGAAGTTTTTCAAAATGGACAAAAAGCAGAAGGAGTTAAGTACGACCAGTGAAGACCAGGCTCTTCCTGGTTGTTCTCACTGGGCAGATTAGGCACCGATGATTTCTTTAAAAGGACTGAGTGAGCTGAGAAGAGCGGCTGTGCAACAACCAAAACCAAAGGTCACAAAAATAACCAATAAATAAAAAATAACGGCAATAATAGGGAATGACTGCTTGTCTCTGGTTTGACTCAAAACTATTTCTGTAAATTTCATTAGTGTTATTATGTTTTGAATGAATTGATCTTTATTTTGAACATGTAACAACAAAACAAAATACACAGAAGCAAACAAGCCTTACAGCCAAGTGCAATAATAATAATGATAATAATAATAATACATTTTAATTTTAGGTGCCTTTCAAAACACTCAAGGTCACCTGACAAGGTAGAGTTTTAAAAAAAACAGCAGTTCAGCAACAGATCAGTTAAATCAAGACGACAGTTTTACAGTGTATAAAATCATATGTACAAAAGTTAAGTGTGACAGAAAAAATGTGGATTGGGATTAATGTGAATGTGCATTATATATAATAATATATGATGGAATTTGCCGGACGAGCACTAAAGTGGGCATTTCTGTAAAGGGGAGATTTCATTTAGATATGTTGAGCTGAGAGGTCAAGAGACCCCAAAATTTAACCTAACTTTGCAGCGTCATGTAGCTTTCTCCCTGAAAATGTACCACTGGATTCCTCAACAAGCTATTTGACCCCCTGAAACCTCAGAAAACTGGTTTGATTTCTTTCAAAAACATACGGGAAAAAAGGCAATGACCAGCTGGGCAGGACGTGTCCCACAAATTGTAAGAAATTAGTAAAAGGTGACAAGAGAATCACCTAAAAAATACATTTAAAAAAAAGAAAGGATTATAAGATTAGAAAATGATGCAATAAAATTATGATTTTTTTTCTTAATAATAATTTTCAGCGATGTGATGGGGAACTTATATATTTTTAAATTACTACATTTTTTTCAGCATTTTTCACATTTTTGTCATTTATTTTTTTATTATTTTCAGGTGATTTTATTGTAACTTTTTTTACAGATTTTTTTTTTTTTTTTTTTTACCAATTTTTGGGCCATGTCTTGTTCAGTTGCTCGTTGCATTCTCCCCATTTTTTTTTTTTTTTTAAGAAGTTAAACCAACTTGCTCACGGTTGAAA
>NW_024622742.1:0-1568 GCF_008729295.1 Plectropomus leopardus
AGTATGGCAAAAATGTCAAAAAATGACATGTCCCAAAAACAGCTGAAAACTGCATTAAACCACAGAAAATAGCTTGTAGATAAACACCATGGCATAGAAAGTTGCAAAAACTGCCAAAAACGCATTTATTTGGCATGTCGAAAAGTTGACCAAAAAAGGCAAAAATTTCAAAAAAGGACATGTCCCAAAAACAGCTGAAAACCACTCATAATAGGACATTGAGGCTCGCCATAGCAAAAAACTGCCCCACAAAAACCCCAAAAGTCATAATATAGCATGTCAAAAAAATGGGGAAAACAAAACCTATACTACAGTATGGCAAATCTGTTCACTGTAGTTCATCGAGATGCGCCATAGCATAGCATGTTGAAAACGGCCTAACAACAGCCAAAATGTCATAATATAGCATGTCCAAACAATGGCAACACAACACAGATTGGGCAAGGCAAGGCAGCTTTATTTGTATAGCAAATTTCATACAACATGGCAATTCAAAGTACTATACAGTGTATTAAAACATAAATACATAATACAGATTCAGATTTACAATAACAGCTAGAAGGTGTAAGATATACAAGTTAAAACAATTTCTAAATGAATAAATTGTAATAATAATAATAATAATTACTGAAGAAACAAAAACATAAGTGCAGGCAAGAGTTAGTGGATAGTGGGCTGAGTAGGCAGTGTAGAAAAGAATGTTTTCAGCTTTGACTTCAAAGTGTTGAGAGTCTGGTCTTATCAAACGTCGTCTTGGAGGTTATTCTAGGTTTGTGCTGCATGATAACAAAACGCTGACTCTCCATGTTTAGTTCTGACAAGTCGATGAAATGAAGGTGAAAACCACATTAAACCACATAAAATAGCCTGTCAAGACACACCGTAGTATAGAAAGTTGCAAAAAGTGCCAAAAACGCGATTATTTGGCATATGGAAAAGTTGACCAAAAATGCAAGGCTATAGTATGGCAAAAATGTCAAAAAATGACATGTCTCAAAAACAGCTGAAAACTGCATTAAACCACAGAAAATAGGCTGTAGAGAAACGCCATGGCATAGAAAGTTGCAAAAACTGCCAAAAACACATTTATTTGGCATGTCGAAAAGTTGACCAAAAAGGCAAGGCTATAGTATGGCAAAAATGTCAAAAAATAACATGTCCCCAAAACAGCTGAAAACAACATTAAATGAAGTAAAATAGCTTTTAAAGATGCGCCATAGCATAGAAAATTACAAAAAGTGCCCAAAATACCATTTTTTGGCATGTGGAAAAATTGACCAAAAAAGCAAGGCTATAGTATGGCAAAAATGTCAAAAAATGACATATCCCAAAAACAGCTGAAAACCACATTAAATGAAGTAAAATAGTCTTTTAAAATGCGCCATAGCATAGTAAAATTACAAAAAGTGCCCAAAATACCATTTTTTGGCATTTTGAAAAAATGACCAAAACGGCAAGGCTATAGTATGGCAAAAATGTCAAAAAATGACATGTCCCAAAAACAGCTGAAAACTGCATTAAACCACAGAAAATAGCTTGTAGATAAACACCATGGCATAGAAAGTTGC